>NC_141027.1:4852500-5002500 GCF_052040795.2 Danio rerio | reverse complement strand
TGAATGCATTTCTCCACTGATTATTTAAACTAACAGGAACAAATAGTCTTGGAGAGTGTTTTGTGTTGTCTTGACCAAACATGGCACGTAGTTTGAATTCTGAATGAATGGAGAATCATACCATATCTAGCAGAAACATGCAGTATCAAACCGATATCCGATCCAAATATCGGCATCTGTGCATCCCTAGTCATTTCTGTTGAGCAGGTGAACACAATGGCCAATCAGTGCTGTTTAAGAACATGCGCATGTGTTTGCAGGAAATGAGAGTTGTTTTTAAATTTCAGTATCGTGACAACACTAGTATGTAGAAGAGATTTAGCAGAATTCTTGTGTGACGTTTAACCAACAATCCCATTAGCAGTGTTTGGATAAAGATAATTTATAACCATAGTCTAAATCAGGGGTTTTTAAACTGTGGGTCGCACAGTGAACAAAGGTGGGGTCGCGCAACGTCACATAGCTGCAGCTAATTTACATTGCGGTGAATCAAAACCGGTACGATAGACGGCAATAACTCAACCTCGTACCCTAAAAATATCTAAAGTGTGTTTACTACAAAAAGACAAAGCTGGTTATGTTTCACAGCTGTCTTTTTCTTTTTTTCGCTCGACATTACGAGCACTGCTGCGTTTGAGCCCTCACAATCTGCGTTTAGCCGGTAGAGCTCGCGCTGAGCGAAGCTGTCAGTAAGGGACCGTCGACAAAGTGCTTATTTTTTTCCGTGTTTTTTTTTTTTCTTGTTTTTTTGCCACGTCCTGCGTGTTTTATTTTAAACGCAACTAAATGAGCACAAACAGTTACTAAAGTAGTCGAATGCTTTCATTATAGATCTGCATTCTTACATTAACACCTCTGTTATCAAACAAAACAAAATGAGAGATTGATTTGCTGCTCTTCACTAAATAACTATAGTAACTTTAACCAATATGTGAATACAATTAAAAGTGAAGTAGGTTTTATAACTTTATTAAATTTCTGGATAGGACATTGATTTTAATAGGCTAAACCTTTTATTGTATTGTCAATATGTTCTAATGTTTGCTATGTATTCTATCATTTGAAGCTATTTGTTGTCCCGTATTTTTTACATCCCAACGTTGACAGATTGCTAATCAATAAATAGCTATAGTGCTATCTGTTAGTTTTAACGTCAGCTAATGTTATGGAAGGGCATAGATGTTATGGAAAATATAGTAATATAACTAACCCTCATCATTCCTTCAAGCAAATGTGTAAATATTAGATCTATTCAGCAATAATGTTAATTGCATTGGCATATTTATCTGACGTTTTCCCAGCTTGTAGTAGTCGATCAGAAAGCTGTTTAGTTTCTTATGACTATACACTAGCAGTGGAATTTACTGCGATGTGACGGGGCTTGATCATAATCAAGGAGCTTGATCAAAGGTTGATCATATTCTCTTCTAAAAAAAAAGAAGAGTATCTTTTTCAACAACAAAAAAATGATCACAGTTACAGCCAGCATCCTACAAAAAGCACTTCGAGCCTCATTTTGTGCATATCAAATCGCAAAATCCAAAAGCCGCACACCATATATTTTTGACTGCTTTGAATGGATACAATTGTTTTTACCTATTTTTCCATATTAAAATATTATGGTGCGTTTTGAGATTGAATTTCCGTACTATTTTTTACGGAATAAAAAAGTTTGGGAATCCCTGGTCTAAATCATATACAAACAGTCTGATATTTAGTGTGTTTGCTGTCGTCACACATCCTAAATAAAATGTTGCAAACATCAAATTCATCAAAAAAAGTTTGAAAAATGTGTATTTTGTTTATGTTTGAATTAAACATCCAGCTTGAACTGAAGCAGTAATGTGAACAACGATCATCATGTTGTAAACTCAGCTGTTTATTCATACGTGTGTGTGTATGTGTGTTTTCAGCATCCAGCGAGCAGCCGTGTGGGTTCTGGATCATTATTACACTGATTTCCCAGTCTACAATCCTGCTTTACTCAACCTGCCCAAATCCATCCTGTCCAAGAAGATGTCTGGATTCAAGGTCTACTCTCTCGGAGAAGGTACAAAAAAAAAAAAAAAACAAGATTATTTTGCATGTTTTAAGAAAAAGCTCACTTAACACAAACTACAAGACATTTTGTTTTGCTTGTTTATAAAATGCTTCTTATTTAGTAGAATGTTGAGATATTTGAGCTATAAACAGGACAACTTTATGTAAGGTAAACACTGGTTGCATCTGTCAATCAAGTGGCCACTCCCCTTAATTATGCAGAATATTGAGGCTTAATATAAATTAAACAGAAGAGATACAAATAAATCCACCTCCCTCACAGTTATCATGAAGGGTAATATTAGCTATATACACCAAACTATGTTTGAACCAGGCTGTGAACACCTTATTATTTTACTGTAATATTGGGCATTTTAACATGGGAGTCAATGGAGAGTTGCTCGTTCACTGACCTCTAGTGGCCACTCAATGAACTGCAGGCTCAGGCACTTGAGAAAATAAACAAACGCATTAATTACAGTGTTTATTCATCTGTGTTGACATTAGATAATGCACTGGGAGTTAATAGGAACTAGCAATGAACATCTTCATTTTCTTTAAATTAAACAAGCACATCTCTGTATATTAATGATGCATTAGCAAATATTGAACTCTGATTTATAAGTACTGTATTGTTTATGTCAGTAAATAAATGAACTCACATTAACTAATGGAACTACTTGCTGTAACGTGCGACCTGAAACTCTTTGTTTTACGCTCTAAATATAATCATAATAAACTAGACTTTCTGATGATTTTATTTGCTCTAATTTTATTTATAATAAATAATATAATGTTTATTGCTTAAAGAGACAGTGCACACAGAAAGGAAAATAGACTCGCTATTTACTAGCACTCAAACCATAGTAAGTTTCTTCTGTCGAACACAAAAGAAGATATTTTAAATAATGTTATCTAAAAGCATGTCGAAACCGAGTGTATATGGAGGTGATTTATGTAATGTGTTATTATTATCCACTGCTGGCCTCTCCGTATGTTATATAATGATATTTGTTGAGTGTCTGAGAGTTTCCACTGACTCTAATTGAATTGTTTTGTCCTCAGAGAACAGCACTAATAACTCGACGGGTCAGTCTCGAGCCATGATCGCCGCCGCCGCCCGCAGACGGGACAACTCTCATAATGAATATTACTACGAGGAGGCTGAGATGGACCGCAGGGTCCGCAAGCGCAAAGCCAGGTCTGACAAACACACACACATATGAGATCATGCATTAAATACAGCTCCTGATGAAGTCAGAATATGTAGTCGAAGTTAAAAAGATTCGCCGTTCTGTCAATTTCTTTTATAAATATTTTCCCAAATGATGTTCAACAGAGCCTGGGATTTTTGCACAGTATTTCCCATTATATTGCTTTCTTCTGGAGGAAGTCTTATTTGTTTTATTTGTGTTGGATAGTCTACAAAACAAACCACTGTTATACATTTACTTGCCTAATTACCATAACTTTAAACTAATTACCCTAGTTAAGCCTCTAAGGGTGCTTTCACACCTGTGAATCGATTCAGTTGTTCCGAAACAGAGATTACAAATGTTACATTGTTGCTCTTTGCTCTTGGAGCGGTTCGCTTTCACACTGTTTGTTTGTTTGTTTGTTTGCTTTATTTATAGAGCACATTTAAAAACAACAGATGTTGACCAAAGTGCTTTACAAAACGACCAGCATACAAAATCTATACCTATATATAAAAAATTTGCAAAATATATAAAACAGATTAAAATTAATTACAATCAAAGGCAAGAGACAGAAGGTGATTTTTTAGAAGAGACTTAAAAGCACCAAGTGAAGAACATGATCGGATCTGTAAAGGCAGACCATTCCACAGTCGGGGGGCTGCAGCAGAAAAAGCCCTGTCACCTCTTGATTTCAACCGCGTTTTGGGGACAACTAGCTGAAATGTGTTTTCAGACCTGATTGGCCTCAATGAAGTGTGCCAGTGAAGAAGCTCAGAAATGTAAGTCGGTGCCAGACCATTCAAACTTTTAAAAACTAGAAGCAATAATTTATATTGAATTCTAAATTGGACTGGGAGCCAGTGAAGAGACAATAAAACTGGTGAGATACTAGAGAATTTTTTTGTCCCAGTTAAAAGCCTAGCAGCTGCATTTTGAACCAGCTGCAGGCGTGCTATTGATGCCTGTGAAACTCCAGAATACAAAGAGTTACAGTAGTCCAGTCTTGACATAATAAAAACATTAATGACAGTTTCCAGCTCTTTAAAAGAAAGAAAAGGCTTCAATTTGGCAATGTTCCTTAATTGATAGAAACCACTTTTGACGACTGAGTTTATTTGCTTGTCAAACTTTAACTCAGTGTCAAAAGTAACTCCAAGATTTTTTACGTGACTGTGGACCTTAGGCTTGATCGAACCTAATTTATTAATTGTAGATTCACAGACACTCGGAGGACCAAACACTACTACTTCAGTTTTTGATTCATTCAAGTGTAAGAAATTACCAGCCAGCCATTCCTTAATCTCGTTAAAACAGGTGAAAAAGGACTGTAAAACAGAATTTTCTCCCATTTTTATAGGCAAGTAAAGCTGAGTATCATCAGCATAGAGGTGGTAGCTTACATTATGCTTCTTACACTGCAAAGTTTCTAATCGGACCAAACGAGCTAAAACAAGTCACGTGCGAGTAAACTCTCCTCACATTGGTCAGAGTGTCAGGGTTTATTTTGCAGCGTCCCGCTCAGCTGTCAGGAGAGGTGGTGGTTTGGTGGTGATTGACATGGTGCGCGCGCGACGTGTCTGAGGAGAGATGCGGTGGGAAGGGGTGAGAAGGGTGCGCAATGATGCCTATTTGAGGACCGGGAGGGAGACGCGAGATTACCGGGAGATCATCGCTCCTTTGCGGGCATCCGGAGACTCGCGAAACTTCCCGCCATGCTCATAATTCTCTCTTCATATAACCGTAAGCCTATTACATATCCATAAAACACTGTGATATAACCGCGTTCGAATCGGATCGCTTTCTCACTCCAGGGTTCGTTTCAATCGTGCCGAGACCACCTCATTCAAGCGATCTCGGAGCGATTTCTTTGGCGCTGAACAGAGCGCGATTGCCCTGTTTACATATGCCAAACGAACCGCGCTAACTGGGCAATCGAGACACGTTCCGAAACAAAAGTGTAGGTGTGAAAGCACCCTGAATGTCACTTTAAGCTGTATAGAAGTGTCTTGAAGAATATCTAGTCTAATATTATTTACTGTCATCATGGCAAAGATCAAATAAATCAGTTATTATAAATGAGTTATTCAACTATTGTGTGTAGAAATGTGTTGAAAAAAAATTGGGGACAATTATAAAATAGTTAACATTTGAAGAGGAGGCCTAATAATTCTAATTTCAACTATATATAATAAATAAACACAGCTCCAGATGTTACAGTGTTTATTGCTGTTTATCAGTTTACTATGCTCCAGTATTCGTTAACAAAGAGTTGTACACATTATACAATTCACTCTGTGCGCAAAAGCATGTTTATTATAAACTACTATTGTCTTCTCCTCATGTGGATGTCTTCCAGACATCCTGAAATACAAGATAAAGCATACAAAAGCGTGGACGCTTCATTCACATTATTATTGATTTATTTATTTTTGTAAGGGGGAAAAGTGCTCCACAATAATAACAGTCGAGTTTTTTTTAATTAGTTGATGAATTTACCATTAACCAACATACACCGCTGCTGCGCATATAGACGTTTACGTTACAGTTGTTTATTCTGCCGAAACGCCAGTAAAGACTTTGACTTTTGCAAAACAAGACAGATTTCATTGCAGTGATGACATGACAGGACACGTAATATTAATTCTCCTTTATTTTGTAAGTGTGGCAGTGTTTGTATTTGATATTTATATAACACATTAACATAAAATACTCATAGCTAGACCTGTATATGATCTTCATTAGTGCTGTCAAATGAGTGATTGCATTCAAAAAAAAGTTTGTACACATGAATACACTGAATGAATGTTTGAAGGTTCAGGACACCCTGGAGAACTTTTTTTTTTTATATTAACAGATGTGTTAATATATAGTGTTGAGCATCAGTTAAGACAATGTTAGCACCTGTCAGCTTTAATTGTGGGGAAAACTGGATATTTTTGAGCTTTTGTCTGCTAATTTCAGCTTCCGGGTTAAAAATGATTTTGGGGCGGGATCAAAATCGGCGACGTAGCGAAGTACCGCAAGTGCAATGATGACGTGTCGGTTTCTCATTATTATTCATAGCGGACTTTCCTTATCCTATGAGAAGAGCCGGCTGCTTAATTATTCATGAGACCTGCCAGACCTGCCAGAGTCAAGCCCGAGCTGTGAGACACAGACCGACAGTATTTAGCCGTTCATGAAGGCTCATATGCGTTTGTTTCCATGAGCCACAGGGTTTGTTACATGTTTTCCCCCGCGATCTTGTCAGGGCCGATCATACAGCAAAGCTGTGTGTGTGCTGCTAGCATTTTTGTCAGGAGAGCAGCACGAGAATTAGAGAATGGTAGACGCTGTCTTTAATCAGGAGTTCGTTCACATTCAGACACATCACTGTGCTGCTGTGTTCGCCTTAATCCTCCAGATTACCAGCAGGGTTAACGGTTAAAATAGGAGACCTGCTGCACTGAGTCTGCTGGATACGGGGATTGAGGGAGAAGTCCTCATTTATAGGGTTTATATGAACACACTTATCTTTATAATGATATAAATTGTGGTTGTCTGTATATGAAATAACGAATAACAAATGTAGCCGGGCATTAAATCACTGTTCATTTCCATGCATTTTAACTTTGTAAACTATAAACGCATGCGTCTCCTCACGGTTTGTCTCATTTTGTGAGCTAAATGACAACAACAGTTGTTCACTTACGTTCTCCCCTGCTGGCCACGCCCACTCCTGCCCGATGCTCGCGGAGCTCCACCCCCATTAATCATGCATCTTTTGAAAAAATTCTGAAGTAGACTTTAACCGAAAGTGGGGGGTGTCGTGGCCCTGTAATACATGCCGCCTTTTCCTCCGTTTTTCAACCAGTTTATTAAACTTTCCCCCCCTTTAAAAGCAAAAACGTTTGGAAGTCAATAAAAACTGAATTAAACAGTTATAAACAACATAAGACAGAAATATGCTGATGTACTGATTTTTTTTTTTTTTTTTAATTATTATTATTATTTTTTGGGGGGGTTTTTCACCTTTATTTTGACAGGACGGTGGAGATTTTAGAGACAGGAAAGTATGGGGAGCAGAGATAGGGGAAGGGTCGGTAAAGGATCTCGAGCCATTAATCAAACTAGGGGTCACCATGAACGCCTCAGTGCTGTCGCACACTAACCACAATGCTATTGGCGCCAACCTGATAGCAATTCTTATATAGAAGACTTCCTGCCCTCAATCTGAATATTGCGCATCATCAATGGTAACCTATAGGCTGTTTTTGTTTTTAAAAGAGGGAGGAGCTACTATATGCCCCGCCCTCTCTTCATGTGTCAATCGAGATGACGTCAAACATCTTATAACATGTCAAAGCACGTCACAGGAGCTTTAATGATGTTTGTGCTCTACTGTGAGTGTGTGTGTGTTTACTGGTGTGTTCGTGGGCTCAGGCTGGTGGTGGCGGTGGAGGAGGCCTTCACACACATTAAGAGGCTACAGGACGATGAGGCGGCGGCGTCCCCCAAACACCCACGAGAGGTCATGGACCCCCGAGAGGCGGCGCAGGCCATCTTCGCCCCGATGGCTCGAGCCATGCAGAAGTACCTGCGCACCACACGCCAGCAGCCCTACCACAGCATGGAGAGCATCATCTCACACCTGCAGTTCTGCATCACGCACAACATGACGCCCAAGGTGAGCAAAACACACACTCAAACGATATCCCAGTGGGGACTTATAGATGTAAGGATGTTTTTACTATTGAATCTCTAGTCTCTAGACCAGGGGTCACCAACCCTGTTCCCGGAGAGCTACCTTCCTGCACATTTCAGTTGCAACCCATATCAAACACACCTGTTTGTAATTATCAAGTGCTGCTTCAGGTACTATTAATTGGTTCAGGTGTGTTTGATCAGGGCTGGGAATGAATTCTGCTGGAAGGTAGATCTCCAGGAACAGGGTTGGTGACCCCTGCTCTAGACTTAAAGGGTCAGGAAACACCAAAACACATGTTTTGAGCTGTTGACAGTCGTATATGTGTCCCACACTGCTAAAAACACTATTAGGACACCTATATTTCACTAAAAAGTGTAAATTGGTTGTATTTGCGTTATTTCAAGCAAATTCGTACCTCCGGTTTGAAACTAATTTTTATAGCAGCGTCACGGCCATGAGATAATAGCGTGTATTCCAGCGTGCAGACTGGGCGTCTGTGCCAGAGTGTGTCTTATTACGTCTTACAGTGTGATGCATTAATGCGTGAGTAAGGCTTGGTTCAAACCAATCAGAGCGCTCTATTGTGCAACTTCATTAATATTCATTACTGTCACAGTGTTTAGACGATACAGACGCCACGTTGTGTTGGCAAAACAAGCGTGAAGTGTTGCTTTTATAGTTTGCTGCAGTTAAGTTTTGTTTTCATTTTCTCTCTGTGAGAGCGCAGCTGGAGTCACGTGTGGATTAACAGTGTACGCGACGCTCGACAACAATAACTTGCGTGTCTAAGGAGGATTATTGTTTACCTGAGAGCTGTTCTCATCTGCAAACGCTGAGATCCGAATTCGCTTGTAGTCTCCTCTAAATAAAGACGCGGCTCTAGTTGCTGGTGATTGTCCTGTCTCTACAGATTTGGTAAGTGAGCGAGCAGTGCTCTTTGTTTATTCAGTTCGTATTTTATTCGTATCAAACAAACTATTGCACCAGTGTAAACAAGTTAGCACTAACAGTTACAACCAAACTATAACCTCGTGTAGGATTTTGTGACTGGAATAACACACGCGGCTTTCTGACGCTACCTGCCGTGTGTATCTAAGTTTCCGGGAAATGCTGAGGTTTTTTTCTCTCATTCGCCGTGCGGTATCAAACATTGCATGAAAAATACACGCTTAGAGCAGATCCTCGAATTAAATATCTCATTTGTCGCGAGGGGCATGAATGAATTCCCTGAATGAAAGAGCCAAACTGCAGTTAAAGTCCAACATTTAATAATTTGGCAAATAATTCGACTACAGTTGTCCATGTAAACAGTCACATTGTCCGCTGTGGTTGTGTGTGTGGTTGTGTGTTTTGACTCTGAAATTCAGCGCGCCAAGACACTCCCACACCAAGCCTCTTTTCTTCCTCCGACACTCCCCCCTAAACAGAGCTGGACACGCCCACTTTTCTGACTTTTTCCAAAGTAGAGGTGTGAAAACACCCTGCTGAAACGAGGGGGTTTCATGGCCCTTTAAGCCTGGTTTATACTTCTGCGTCAAGTGACCGGCGTAACCCACGGCGCATGCAACGCGCGTGGCTGTGCATTTATACTTCTGCGCACTGTCTCTGTTGGTCTGCATTAACACTTCTGAAACGCTAGTTGGCAGTGAGGTGTAAATGTTCCTCTGTGTCGAGTTTCTTCGCTGCTTTTTTGCTTTTCCTGAACACTTCCGGGATGTACAAGTGGCTCAAACTCGCTCATTTTGAGGCAGGAACCGGCGGACGTGCAACAACTTTAACTATGAGGTAAACACAAAACAAAACTTTTCATCCGGAGCTCCTTCAGGGACTCCACACTTGTAAAACAATCGCTCGCGCCATTCGCGCGGCTCTCGGTCCCGCCCAGACTCATCAGCGCTACCAAGCTGACCAATCACAGAGCTTGCGCTACGCGTTGTTGCGACGTGTAGTTACATTTTTTAAGAGGTGCACGTCAGCGACGCTGACGGCCACGGCGAAGGGCTATGCGTCAGCGCCGTAGCATACGCCGGTGTTTGACCAGAAGTATAAATCAGCCTTTATACTCTCTTCCATTGGTTTTTAGATGTTAAAAGCAGCTCGTGATGCTGCTTTATGTTGCAAACTGATGTTTTCTCATACTATTCTACTTTGTCTATATAGTCACCCTGCTGAAAAATCCAGCTAAAACCAGCCTAGGCTGGTTGGCTGGTTTTAGCTAGTCGACCAGGCTGGTTTTAGAGGGGTTTTGGCCACTTCCAGGCTGGTTTCCAGCCATTTCCAACCTGGTCTTAGCTGGTTAGGCTGGGAGATGACCAGCTAAAACCAGCTTGACCAGCTCAGCCAGGCTGGGAGCCCAGCCAAAACCAGCTATGTCCACCTTAAACCAGGCTGGTCAAGCTGGATTTAGCTGGTCATTTTCCAGCCTGGAACCAGCCTGGAAGTGGCCAAGACCCCTCTAAAACCAGCCTGGTCGACCAGCTAAAACCAGTCAACCAGCCTAGGCCTGCATCTAACCAAACCTCTTCCTGTGCGTGTTTGTGTGTGTGTGTCTGCCTGTGTCTTTCTGAATGTGTGGTCAGGCATTTTTGGAGCGCTACCTGACTCCGGGTCCCACCATGCAGTACCAGCGTGAGAACGGCAGGGGGCGGCAGTGGACTCTGGTGAGCGAGGAGCCGGTGACTGCAGCACTACGTCAGGGCCTCGTCTTCTCGCTGCGCCGCCTCGACTTCGCCCTTGTCGTCACGGTGACGCCCCTCCCCTTCCTCAACCTGGGGGAGGAGTTTATCGACCCCAAGAGCCACAAGTTTGTGATGCGGCTCCAGTCGGAAACCTCGGTGTGAGGAGCAGAGACTCTACAGCAGCAGCAGCAGAGGGACAAACCACTCGCTCTTTACTTCTAGATATCACTCTTCCTTTGGTTTTATTATTATTATTACACTACATGAACTACTCGCTGTCGGGGTCACCCCGGACTCCCTAACTGCAATGCATTGTTTTTTTAATTTTGTGAATAACATGATCAAGTACAGTTCCACATATCAGAGTGCTGCACAAACTGGACGATTCACCAGCAGTTCTGCGTTTGCATTAGACGCCTGAGCTCGAGGAGCGATGGAAACACTAGGAGACTGTAGCTGATCAACCCCACAGCGATCAAGTGCTTTACTTTATGATGATTGTCTGTTCAAAAAAGCACACCAGAAGCATGTTTGTAACTCTTTTGAGCTCTATATCTGTTGTGAATGTTTTTGAGATGTCGTAAGATGAGCTGTGGCGATGAGTCCAGAAATAATTCTGCATTCGCTCTGAGATTTTTCCAAACACGTTGCGATTGTTTTTATCTTCAATCGATTCTGAGCTCGGTTTTTATCAACAGATGGCAACAGAAGGCTGTTTAGACTAATCTCATTCAAGCACAAATACATGTCAAGTACATTTGACCACACACAGCACAGGTGCTCTTAACTAGCCTAGAGCACCGCTAGCTGTTAAAAAATAGCCTAGAACGTCACTTTTGTTTAAAACTAGCCTCGAGCATCTAGTCTAGAGCAGCGCCTGCAGTTAAACCCTAGCCTAGTGCATATCTGCTTTTAAAAGCTAGCCTTGAGCGACATTAGTGGTTGAAAAATAACTAGCCTAGAGTGCATCTGCGGTTAAAAACTAGCCTAGAGTGCCATGTTGTAGTTAAAAACTACCCTAGGGCAATGTCTACAGTTAAAAGTAGACTGGAGCGTCATCTGCGGTTAAATCTAGCCTGGGGTGTCACCTGCGGTCAAAAGCTAGCTTAGAGCACCATTCTGCTGTTAAAACTAGCCTGGAGTGCTATCTTGGTTTAAAGCCTAGAGAGTCATCATCAGTTAAGACTGGTCTAGAGCGTCATCTTCGGTTAAAACTAGCCTAGAACGTCATCTTTGATTAAAACTACCCTAAACATCATCTTCAGTTAAAACTAGCATAGTGTCATTATCTTCGTCATCTTCGGTCAAAGCTAGCCCAGAGTGTCATCTTCTGTTAAAAATAAGCTGGAGCGCTCTATGCTGTTAAAAACTAGCTTTTAACACTGTCTGCGGTTAAAAATTTGCCTAGAGCGCCATCTGTGGTTTAAACTATCCTAGAGCCGATCTGTGGTTAAAATCTAGCCTAGAGCATCATCTGCGGTTAAAACTAGCCTAAAGTGTCATCTTTGGTTACATCTAGCCTAGAGTGTCGTCATCTTCGGTCAAAACTAGCCTAGAGTGTCATCTAAGGTTAACAATAGGCTGGAGCACTCTATGCTGTTAAAAACTAGCTTATAACACTGTCTGCGATTAAAATTTGCCTAGAGCGCCATCTGTGGTTAAATCTATTCTAGAGCACAACCTGTGGTTAAATCTAGCCTAGAGCATCATCTGCAGTTAAAACTAGCCTAGAGTGTCATCTTTGGTTAAATCTAGCCTAGAGTGTCGTCATCTTCAGTCAAAGCTAGCCTAGAGTGTCATCTAAGGTTAATAATAGGCTAGAGCACTCTATGCTGTTAAAAACTAGCCTAGAGCCACAACTGCTGTTCAGCCTAGCGCGCCGTGTGTTGTTAAAACTACCTTAGAGCACCATCTGCATTTAAAGTCAGCCTAGAGCGCCATCTGCTGTTAAAGTCAGCCTAGAGCGCCATCTGCTGTTAAAGTCAGCCTAGAGCGCCATCTGCTGTTAAAGTCAGCCTAGAGCGCCGTCTGAGATTAAAACTAGCCTAGAGCGCCATCTCCTGTTAAAGTCAGCCTAGAGCGCCATCTGCTGTTAAAGTCAGCCTAGAGCGCCATCTGCTGTTAAAGTCAGCCTAGAGCGCCATCTGCTGTTAAAGTCAGCCTAGAGCGCCATCTGCTGTTAAAGTCAGCCTAGAGCGCCGTCTGAGATTAAAACTAGCCTAGAGCGCCATCTCCTGTTAAAGTCAGCCTAGAGCGCCATCTGCTGTTAAAGTCAGCCTAGAGCGCCATCTGCTGTTAGAGTCAGCCTAGAGCGCCATCTGCTGTTAAAACTAGCCTAGAGCGCCGTCTGCGGTTAAAACCAGCCTAGAGCGCCATCTGCTGTTAAAGTCAGCCTAGAGCGCCATCTGCTGTTAAAGTCAGCCTAGAGCGCCATCTGCTGTAAAAATCAGCCTAGAGCACCATATGTTGTTAAAGTCAGCCTAGAGCGCCATCTGCTGTAAAAATCAGCCTAGAGCACCATATGCTGTTAAAGTCAGCCTAGAGCTCCATCTGCTGTAAAAAATCAGCCTAGAGCTCCATCTGCTGTTAAAACTAGCTTAGCCTAGAACGCCATCTGCTGTTAAAATCAGCCTAGAGCGCCATCTACTGTTAAAATCAGCCTAGAGCGCAGTCTGTGGGTAAAACTAGCCTAGAGCGCCATTTACAGTTAAAACTAGCCTAGAGCGCCATTTACAGTTAAAACTAGCCTAGAGCACCATCTGTGGTTAAAACTAGCCTGGAGTACTATTGTTGTTTAAACTAGCCCAGAGAATCATCTTTAGTTAAAACTAGCCTAAAACGTCATGTTTGGTTAAAACTAGGTTGGAGCGCTCCATGCTGTTTAAAAACTAGCCTAGAGTGCCTTCTGTGGTTAAAACTTGCCTAGAGCACCATCTTCAGTTAAAACTAGCCTAGAATGTCAATTTCAGTTAAATCTAGCCTAGAGAGTCATCTTTGGTTAAAACTAGCCTTGAGAGACATCTTCGGATAAAACTAGCCTAATCTTCAGTTAAAACTTTCCTAGAACGCCATCTTCGATTAAAACTAAGCAGGAGTCTGCCACGCTGTTTAAAAACTAGCCTAGAGAGTCATCTTTGGTTAAAACTAGCCTAGAGCACCATCTTCGGATAAAACTAGCCCAGAACATCATCTTCAGTTAAAACTTTCAGAGAACGCCAACTTTGATTAAAACTAGGCAGGAGTGCGCTATGCTGTTTAAAAACTAGCTTAGAACTTCATCTGCGGGTAAAACTAGCCTACAACATCGTCTGCGGCTAAAACTAGCCTAGAGTGACGTTTGTGGTTAAAACTAGCCTAGAGTGACGTTTGTGGTTAAAACTAGCCTAGATTGCTGTCTGCAGTTAAATCTTGCCGAGAGCGCCATCTGTTGATAGAGTGCCGTCTGTGGTTAAAACTAAGCTCAGAAAGATTTCAGAGAAAGTCGCGATGCATGCGGATCATCTCAGAAGCGATCCAGTAATGGATTCTCATCAGTTGTATCCTCACAGCTGTAGTTGTTTGTATGTTTGCAGTACTTTATACTTTATTACGATCATGACTCGAGGGGCCTTCTATATCATCTGTGTTCTGTACACCAGCAAACTCACTGTCTGAAAAGCATCTTTTTAAAAACGTTTTATCTTCGAAACACTGTCTGTCTCACACACACACACATACACACATACACACACACACACACACACACACACACACACACTCAGACACGACCGATCAAATGTGAGCTTTTATATGAAATGCACAAACATGAATGTGTGCCAAATGTTGAATCTGTGCCTGGCGGCCGGCGCTCCTGTCGGTCCAATCGCTATCGGCCTCGGACAACCAATGAACTTTACTCGTCTACCTTTGGCTCATTGTAGACTCTGCATCCCCTCCACATGTTGTACATAAGTCATTCTTCTTTTATACGCGCGTGGATGTCAGCGAAACAGGATGATGAGGTGATGTGTTGGTGGTTGTTATTTCCAGAACTGAGCAGTTCCTTTTTTTAGGTCTGGTGCATGTGGGCGATGCAGTTTTGTACCTTTTTCTTTTGTTTTTTTTTTTACTTTATATCATTTTGTATGAGAGTTAAGCTAATCTTTAACATTTTCCCTTTTAAAAGACTGTTTGTTGTAAAGAGATTTGTAGATTTGTTTTGGTTATTGTGTGAAAAACCTTTTTGCAATTGATAATTTTAGAACTAAACATGTTTCAGCCTTCTGTTTTTTAAAATAAATGATCTACTCTACGTAGCTTGAAACGTTTATTTGATTGTGTAATGTTGGTGGAGTTGGAGATCTGCAGAATGTGGATGTATTTTATGTGAAGCTGATGGCTCTAAACCATTTTTTTTATTCATATTTTTTTTGGACATCAGTTTCTGAGAAGCTTGTATATCATCAGTTTAGTTTTTAAAAGATATTTAAATCTCTTTAAAGGTGCCGTACAATAGATCTGTACCTGCAGGTTAACTGTTTATATACAGGGGTGGACTGGCCATAGCGAGCACTGGAACATTTCCCGATGCCAGTCAATCATGAATCTGACCTGCCCAACCTTAGCCGATCGCATTGCTCCCGGGCAGGGCCGGCGCGTCCATAGAGACAACCTAGGCGGCAGTACAGAGAGGGCGGCGTCCGCGACACTTTTCTTACCAATTGCGTCCTGAGTTATGTCCGCGACACCTCCCTCACCACCCGCGTCCTCAAGTATATTAGACATAGACGACAGAATAGAGAGGGCGGCGTCAGCGACACCTCCATCAGCACGCGCATTGCCTCAGTCATTTCCGCGCATAGGGCGGCAGAATTGAGGTCCGCGACACCTCCCTCCCTCAGCACCCGCGCCTCCTCAGTTATAATCACGCATAAGGCGGCAGAATAAAGAGCGCAGTGTCCGCGACACCTCCCTCCCTCAGCACCCGCGCGTCCTCAGTTATATCCGCGCATAAGGCGGCAGAATAAAGAGCGCAGTGTCCGCGACACCTCCCTCCCTCAGCACCCGCGCGCCCTCAGTTATATCTGCGCATAGGGCGGCAGAATAAAGAGCGCAGTGTCCGCGACACCTCCCTCCCTCAGCACCCGCGCGTCCTCAGTTATATCCACGCATAAGGCGGCAGAATAAAGAGCGCAGTGTCCGCGACACCTCCCTCCCTCAGCACCCGCGCGTCCTCAGTTATATCCGCGCATAGGGCGGCAGAATAAAGAGCGCAGTGTCCGTGACACCTCCCTCCCTCAGGACCCGCGCGTCCTCAGTTATATCCGCGCATAGGGCGGCAGAATAAAGAGCGCAGTGTCCGCGACACCTCCCTCCCTCAGCACCCGCGCGTCCTCAGTTATATCCGCGCATAGTGCACCGGAAAAGATGTCCGCGACACCTCACTTCATTTTCATAACCAGTCACTTTCGATTTCACATTGGGGTTGAGGGCGGCGTGATCGTCCTTTGCCTAGAGCGGCAGTTCAGCTTGCTCCGGCCCTGCTCCCGGGTGAAAATACTGTACGAGTCCTCCAATGTTTATATATAATAACTTTTAAAAACTTCATATAAAACTATTAAAAGCTAGTCAGTTTCTGTGCCTGACCATCGGGTTATCGTGGTCCTAACCTTTGACCTTCACCCGTTCCGCAATAAAACGGCTCCCCCTGCAGGTGGTGGGCCTGCGGGAGGATGGTCCCATGCTGCTCCTTCAGGCTAAGCCCGGCTGTGTTCTGTGGGAAAAAACCCATATGAGCCCCAACCTCAGGCCTGGCTCCAGGGTGAGGCCCTGACTGTGCCATACCAGGCCACGTTACGGTCCTTGATGTTTTTGTAGTCATGAGGGGTTTTTGAATCACACTTAGTCTGACCTGTTACCTTTTTGACCCTACCAGGGGCATTAGCCCCCAACTACATTGCTCCTAGGATCACTCAGGAACTCAAACACCCCTCCATCACGCTAAGATAATGGTTCATGGAGGAGGTCTTGGATACAAGCGGCCGCAATGAGTTTCCTTCACAGGGTGGCAGGGAGCACCCTTATGGATATGGTGAGTAAATTCGTCACCTAGGAGGAGCTCAGGATAGAGCCGCTGCTCCTCCACATCGAGAGAAGTCAGCTGAGGTGGCTCGGGTATCTGTTTCGGATGCCTCCTGGACGCCTACCTAGGGAGGTGTTCTAGGCATGTCCCACCGGGAGGAGGCCCCAGGGAGGACCCAGGACACCCTGGAGGGATTATGTCTCTCGGCTACCCTGGGAATGCCTCGGGATCCCGCTTGAGGAAGTGTCTGCGGAGAAGGAAGTCTGGGGTTCTCTCTGAAGACTGCTGCCCCCATGACCTGGCCCCGGAAAAGTGGTAGGCAATGAATGAATGTTAAAAGCTATTAGTTACTAGTTAAAGTCATTAGTACTAATAAAACTATGAGAACTAATACATTTTCTTCTCAGAATTTGATTGTAATTCAATAATGATCACCCTTTTCAAAAGTTCTTTTAAAGAACACTTCAAGAGTTCACACTTAGCTGATGATTGATAGTAAAGCTAGTTTGGCGTGCTGTCCCGGGAGAGAGCCCTGAGCTTATAAGATCCTTGAGCCCTTGGCTCCCTCCCATTGCAAGGCAAGAGGGGAGTTTGAGCCCAGGTAGATCTCGATGACTCCCCCTCTTGCTTGTTGTAGCTAAGTGTCGGATATGGATGCTGAAAGGTGTACTCAGAGTTTAGCTATTTGGATTAATTGTTTAGAGTGCTTGTTTTTGAACTGTGGGAGGACCCGGGGAAAACCCAGACGACCAAGGGGAGAACGAGCAAACTCCGCACAGAAATGCCGTCTGGTTTGGAAAGGAATTAAACCAGGGGCATTCTTGCTGTGAGGCAACAGCGCTAATCGCTGGCCACCGTGACGCCCGTTTGAAAGGAGGGAAGGTAGTGTTGGGTGGGGGGGTTTCTTCAAGACGAAGATATTGAGATGAGAAAAGTCTGGTTATTTATAGTGAGTTAAGGATCGTCTGATAGGATAATCAGTCATTAGCTAAAGTTGGAACAGCTGCGAACAATCATAAGCACGTGATCCTCTCGAAATTTGTTTATGAATAAACTTCACAAATTATTGTGAAAAACTTGAATTGAATTGAACTTCAGGCATACCTAGGCAAAGTTGAATATTAAGAGTTGTGAATAGTTGTGGAAAATGTACTACATCATAGGGTCATTTGTTTCATTCGTTTATTACATTTATGTCAACATAGCTCTTAGGATACATTTATTCAAGTACTTGCGCTTCATAAACACTGCAGTATTCACTGTAAATTACTAAAGTGTCTATTTTCATAAGAGGGAGGTCAGGAATGTCTTCTATGATACTCCCCTGCATGATTACTCTGGGAGAGGCGTGTGGAGGGTGAATGACTGTGATCTCGTCTGTGCTGATAAAACGTTCATCTACGTAAAGTTGACCGATCAGGAAGATAAACTCACTGAATTGCAAGCGCTGTATGATGTGTCCTGCATAACAGCGGCATCAGAAATGATAGTTTACAGTGTAGTAGACTGGCAAAAGGTCAATTCCTTTAACTCATTTAGGATATGCGCTAGGACAGGGGTGTCCAAACTCGGTCGTAGAGGGCCAGTGTCTGGAATAGTTTAGTTCGGACCCCAATTAGATACACCTAGCTTATCAAGCTCTTACTAGGCTTACAGACTTCCTCATCTGATGTGGAGAGAGCAGCTTGTCTGAGCGTAGCCTTTAGGAGGCAGATCTCAAGTCATTGGCCTTGGTTTGCTGCAGTTTGGTCAGAGTCAGTTGTTTCCTCTGTCAGACGAAGCTGTGCTTCTGCCCTTTCAGTCTCTATTTGAGATTGTTGAAAGTGATTTAAAAAATCAGTGATTGCCATTCTTTGCATTTTTATTTATTCTGTAATCATTGCATGCACCACTAATAAATATTCTAAAAAGAAAAACATTTCCCATTGTGATAAATATATATATATCATTTAGTGAAACAATAAAATTGATTGTTTTTGGTCAGTTTTGACAGATTTTTAAGGGATTATTTTATGAGGCCAAACTCTTTCTATTTTGCTGTAGGCCTATACTAATAGGCTGAATACGTTAAAGCCTATCACTCACTATAGCCTGACGGATGAACAAATAAAATTAAAACCTTATGAATGAATAGTATTTCTTGTAAGATACTGCATGATCCAAATATAGTATTATTTAATAGATTTTTTAAGCTTTCATTACATTTTGGGCATGAAATCCACGCTGAATCCACCCTTCTGATGGGACCCTGATGGGTTTTTTGGATCAAAGTGATCCAGATCCTACAAAAAAGGTCTGAAAAACCCAAACTAAAGGTTTGATCCGGATCAAAACCAAGATTGGATTACGTGATCTAATCCGATTATGTAATCTGTTTTTCTTTTGAAAAACCCATTTTCAAGATTTGATCCAATCCCTTATCCAAAATCCTAGTGGATTACTTTTGAAAAACCGGGCCCAGAACCCCTTCTCATCACATCGCCCCTGTCCTGCAGCAGCTTCACTGGTTACCTGTTCATTCTCGAATTGACTTTAAAATCTTGATGTTAACATTCAAAGCCATCCGCAATCTCGCCCCTCCATATTTGTCTGCCCTCTTCCACATTCCTGTTCCTTCTCGCACCCTGCGATCTTCTTCCTCCCTCCATTTGTCTGTTCCCTCTTCTCGCCTTTCAACTATGGGCAACAGAGCATTCAGCCGCTCTGCTCCGCGGCTTTGGAACTCATTACCACCTGCCATCAAAAACATTGACTCCCTCACACTGCTCAAATTAAGACTCAAAGCCCACTTATTTAGGATGCCTTTTAATACTTAATTTTATCTGCACTTTTGCTGTATATATTTTATTATTTCTCTTTTTGTTTTATTGCTCTTGTTGATTGTACGGTGTCCTTGAGTTGCTAGAAAGGCGCCTTTAAATAAAATGTATTATTATTATTATTTAGTGTTCATATAGCAGTGTATTATTCAGTGAACTTAAAAATTGAGACATCCTTACACACATGATTCATGACACATCATTTGTGTCCACGTGTTTAAGGAGATGACAGATTGCGAAATCCTTTAAACTCATTTTGAGAGGATCACATGCAGATGGCTGACCACGGCTCTTCTCCCATCAACAGTCACACGACCAACCAATCAGTTCAATTCAACCAATTCAATCAGTTGAATCTAACACACATAAATAGCTAACTCACCTTACCTCTGCCATTTTGATTTGAAGAATCCTTCCATCCGCCCCGCTTCCTCCCTCTGTTTTTTTCTTTCAGGACTTACCTGAGCTCTGCCTCAGGGCTCTCTCTCGGGACAGCATGCCGAATACGTCTTTACACTATCAGTCATCAGCTACGTGTGAATTCTTGAAATGCAAATGAGCTGGTTTTCCCCGCCCACCATTCTCACACGTGTATCTGTTTCTCCTGGGTCACGTCTGATCAACAGCAGTCAGGGACAGAGAACGAGTGAAGCAGAGATCAGGTTATCAGTCAGAAATAACATGTAGGTTTATTTGTGGTGGAGTTTATTCAAGCTTTTCTGAAACCACGAGTCACACACAAATGTCATTACAAAGTTCACTGACACTATATGGCTGTTGTGGTTCCAACGGTTATGAATTACACATCGATTTTACTCTCTTTTTTTTTTTTTTTAAACATGCTGTTTTAAAAACATATTAAACCAAACTCATTTTTGAGCTGTGGCTGATCACAGAGAGTTGAACAGATCTTTTAATCCAAGTTTCTACGGAACCCCGGAAGGGACGTAGTGGGGGAGAAAAAAAATGGGTGGGTGAAAAAAAAATAATGGGTGAAAGAAAAAAAATGGGTGGGAGGAAAATATATATTTCTAAGTTTTTTGCGTTCTCTCGCAAAGTTTTGCTTTCCCTCGCAAAGATATTTTGCGTTATCTCGCAAAGATATTTTGCGTTATCTCGCAAAGATGTTTTGCGTTCCCTCGCAAAGATGTTTTGCGTTCCCTCGCAAAGATGTTTAGCGTTATCTCGCAAAGATGTTTTGCGTTCCCTTGCAAAGATGTTTTGTGTTCCCTCGCAAAGATGTTTTGTGTTCCCTCGCAAAGATGTTTTGCGTTCTCTCGCAAAGATGTTTTGCGTTCTCTCGCAAAACTGTTTCTCCACAAACACTTCCTGTTCACTGCACTCACGTAAACCCTCCCGTTTTTGCCTAAATTCTCCCGTATTTTACCATTCTATCCCACTTTCTTTACATTACTGTGCACTGATTGTCGCCTTTCACTTTGCAACCTCTGAACCAGTGAATGCATGTTTAAGCGCTGACTGACTGACGCGCTCCGTACAATAAACTGATCCCAGATTAGCGTCTGTACGCGCCATTTAAAGGCACACTTCTGTTATCAAACAAGTGCGCAGCAAATGAATCTCATGTTTTGTTTAGTTTGATAACAGAGGTGTCTCTGTAAGAATGCACAGATCTATAATGAAAGCTGTCCATTACTTTAGAAACTGTTTGTGCTCATTTAAGAGAAAATAAGCTGTTTAAAATAAAACATGCAGGACAGAGATGTTTCATATTATTCAGTGTATTTGTCTGTTTAAACATACACCCGCTCCTCTGTAAATGGCGTGTACAGGGAGGGTTTACGTGAGTGCAATGAACAGGAAGTGTTTGTGGAGAAACAGTTTTGCTAGGGAACGCAAAACATCTTTGCGAGATAACGCAAAACATCTTTGCGAGGGAAAGCAAAACTTTGCGAGAGGGAACACAAAAAACTTAGAAATATATATTTTCATCCCACCCATTTTTTTTCTTTCACCCATTTTTTTTTTTTCACCCACCCATTTTTTTCTCACCCACTACGTCCCTTCCGGGGTTCCGTAAGTTTCTTTGCAAATCCTGTCCTGTGAACATGTTTATATGCGTTAATATGGAGACGTGTTAATATGTGCCTGTCAATCAGTTCAGGGGGTGGAGAAATCACCCCTATGTCACGTTGTGATGGGCCTACTGGGATTTGGATCCTATTATTACATAGGGAAATTAAAAAAAAGAGACTTATTGTGTTTATGTACCTCTAGTTAAACACAGTTCTGTTTAAACAGCTTTCAAAAAATTATTTGCCATCATATTTTCACTAAACTGGTACGGTACAGTACGGCAGTGGTTCTCAAAGTGGGGGTCAGGAGACAGGGTCGCGTGACATTGAAGCGGGGTCGCCTGGTGATTTAAAAAAATCTATTTTTATTAAACCATAACAATTACCATATTTTATCTACAACGTACTAAAAAGAAAAAAATGTTGTTTATATTTACTATATACTTCTGTGGTTACTATACTAGCTTATAGTTGCTAGTTCTATTGGATTGTGACTCCTGATGTAATTACATTATATTAAAGACACAGATGCAGCAGATTGATTTTATAACATCAGGTTAAACTTTCTGGCCCATTTACAGCTCTGACATACTTTAAAAAAATGCAACGAAGAATAGACTTGGGTCGATAAGTGTGTGTGCATGTGTGCGCGCTATTGCATGCAAGGTTTATGTATCTATAACCACCTCAGAGGATATTGGGGGTCGCGAGTCACTGGCATTGTTATTTTGGGGGTCACAGGCTGAAGAGTTTGGGAACCCCTGCAGTACGGTATGGGTCACCAGGGGTGCAACTGCAAATTTACCAAAGGGGTATGCAGGTTCATATTTTGCGAATATTGTTGTGAATATTCTGACTATATGTTTATATGTCAGTTTTAACAGGGCTAAGAAATAATATATATTTTTAATCCAAATATTAGTTTTTATTTTTTTTATCCAGCTGCAACAGATCAATCAAATGGTCGACAGAGGGGGAGGGGTGGTATAATACAATTTTAATAATAATAATAATACCTTTTATTTTTAGGCTTCATTTAATTTAGATTTTAGGCGCCTTCAGGCGGTATGATTTTCTTTATTTTATAAAATACAATATTATACTCGTATAAAACGCAAAATAAACATTCATTCATTCTCTTGTCGGCTTAGTCCCTTTATTAATCTGGGGTCGCCACAGCGGAATGAACCGCCATCTTATTGTGGGAATAACATCCACACACACACACACACTCATACAATACGGACAATTTAGTCTACCCAATTCACCTGTACCGCATGTCTTTGGACTGTGGGGGAACCCGGAGCACCCGGAGGAAACCCACGCGAAGGAGAACATGCAAACTCCACACAGAAACGCCAACTGAGCCAAGGTTCGAACCAGCGACCCAGCGACCTTCTTGCTGTGAGGCAAACGTGCTACCCACTGCACCAAAATACTTTATACAAATAATAACGAAAAGGGTCCCCAAAAAGTGGTATGGTTCACTTTTTGGTAACTTTTGACAGTAAAACGGCCATTAAAGCATACCGAACCGTACTACACCACTCCGATAGGCGCCCTTTAAAAAGACCCTGATGTTTGTCATTAGCCCTTAGATCAACAAATTGAAGTGTACCTTGTTATGAATACTGAAAGTGTTGTCGGGGAAGTCATAATTTTGGGGATTTTTATACGTCATCATTTTAACACAACACAAGTGCACATGCTAATAACATGGTGCCCCCACCCTCCATGTGTGGCGCCGCATATAGTGTATACCCCACTATTGCGCTTCTGCTGGTCACCTTTATCAGGCTTGCGTTTCCACTGCACTTTTGCTGGGTGTGGTGTACGACAGAAAGTTTCACATTATTATCATCAGCTCAAGAAGTTTGTTATTTGAAATATTTGACGCGCAAACAATCGATCGTGAGCTCCCCGTAGAAAGCGAAACCGCTTACGCTTTATACAGGCTTGTCAAACAAAAAACAGCACACGGCAGATTTTGTTCTTCTTGGCTTTGTGGCTGTTCATCAAGCCAATCACAAGGTTTGTCTGAGCTTGGGTCGACCATCGCTCGTTATCATTTGTATATAGTATTTTGGTGAAATGTCTCAGCTGTGTGTTTAAAAATGAGGGTTTCTTTGTCTATTCTCCTGCTTGTGCATGCACGAGTGACGTTTCTCTGTAAACCAATAGCGTTCAGCTGCACGTCTAGCTCCGCCTTTTGCCGTGCTAGATACCCTTTTGCAAAGGGTGCCCAAAAAGTGGTATGGTTCACTTTTTGGTAACTTTTGACAGTAAAACAGCGATAAAAGCATACCGAACCATCCAAACCACTCCGATAGGCGCCCTTTAAAAAGACCCTGATGTTTGTCATTAACCCTTAGATCAACATATTGAAGTGTACCTTGTTATGAATGCTAAGTGTTGTCGGGGAAGTCATAATTTTTGGGATTTTTATACGTCATCATTTTAACACAACACAAGTGCACATGCTAATCACATCTGACACCACAATGCTATGATCACGCATAGGAATGAACACTGTTTATTTTTCTTCCTTTCTGAAAGTCTGTTTAAAAGCTAAACAATGCATATCCACATGAAGAAATCCCCCCGCCTCGTCTATCATAAGACTGAAAGGAAGCACATGTTCTTCCGTTTTTGTTTTTTTTTAGCTTAAGTGTTACCTTCGTCATTATCAGAGAACTGAGTAGGCTGTTATTTCAGATAAGCTCAACTCAAGAAGTTCTCAACACCAAGCTGAGTCAAGTCGATGAGCTGAAGAGAAATGAGTATATATACAGTTGTTTTAGTGTGTATTATATACAACAACCAAGGTAAGCGACGCATTTCACTCTTAATTCCAATTATAGAGTATGTTGTGCTGATGTTAGGTAGTTTGGTCATTTGGGTGAGATTATATGAGAGTTTGTAGCTATAACGTCTCGTTTTCTTTCGAAGATAAACAAAGACTCTGAATTGAGCAGGAAACTGGCTGTTTTTCAGTTTAACGTTAGCATGTAGGACTCAGTAGATCACTTAAGATCAGTTATTGATAACAGATTACATGACAACAGTGTCTGTCAGGAATAGAACTCTTAAATTATACACTTAAGGTCACATGATGGGACTACTTTAGGATTAATTTTGTGCTCATGTTGATTTGGTGAACTTGAAGTTGGATAATTGTGTACTTTTTTGACATAAAAAGAAAATGAATCTTCATTCTTCATCAGCAACCAGAGCCTCAAGAGTTTCTTTTTAAAGATGGACAGTCAATGCTTAATATTACCATGTTCATTCATTCATTTTCTTTTCGGCTTAGTCCTTTTATTAACCAGCGGAATGAACCCCCAACTTATCCAGCATATGTTTCACGCAGTGGATGCCCTTCCAGCTGCAGCCCAGTATAGTTAAAAATGAACTCTCAATATTACACCACAATTTTTGTATTTCATTATTAAAGAGCTATATTAAAACAGCTGAAGTAATGCACTTTCTCCTGTTCTGGTTGATTACCTTAAACTCTGCGCTAAAACACCCTCATGATGGCGTCTGCAGCTAGTAGGCTACCCGTCAGTCTGTTCATTCAAAAACTATGTGTGAAGTGAAAGTGAAGGTCTCTCTTTGTGTATTTTTTATGTAAACTTTGATATGTTTGCATAATTGTCTAAAGTAATGTCCTGTGATTGTTTCATACAGGAGGATCTAGCTAGGCTCAGTGGTGTTTCTGCCTTATTAGACTGTAAAATTAGAAGAAGCAGAAGCTGCTCTTTTGCAGTTTCTCTGTTGACCTGTGGTTCTCTTTGAATCTGAGTGTTTTTAAAAAATAAATTAATTAAATAATTAAAAAAATTGATACATGTATATTATATAGTTTTAGTTTTAAATATAATAAAAATTATTATTATATATTTTTTATAAATGTATTTCTCTCTTTTCGGCTTAGTCCCTTTATTAATCTGGGATCGCCACAGCGGAATGAACCGCCGACTTAAGACTGATTTATACTTCTGCGTCAAACGCCGGCGTATGCTACGGCGCTGACGCATAGCCCTTCGCCGTGGCCGTCGCCTTCACTGACGTGCACCTCTCAAAAAATTTAACTACACGTCGCAACGACACGTAGCGTAAGCTCTGTGATTGGTCGGCTTGGTGGCGCTGACGAGTCTGGAACCGGCGGACGTGCAACAACTTTAACTATGAGGTAAACACAAAACAAAACTTTCCATCCGGAGCTCCTTCACGGGACTCCACACTTGTAAACAATCGCTCGCACCATTCGCGCGGCCCTCGGTCCCGCCCAGACTCGTCAGCTCTACCAAGCCGACCAATCACAGAGCTTACGCTACGCGTCGTTGCGATGTGTAGTTACATTTTTGAGAGGTGCACGTCAGTGACGGCGACGACCATGGTGAAGAGCTATGCGTCAGCTTCGTAGCATACGCCGGTGTTTGACGCAGAAGTATAAATCAGCCTTAATTCCCGCCCTTTCATGGTAGGTACACACAGTGCATACAGCTGTACAGCTGCAGGCGCAGTTTCCCAACCCTGTTCCTGAAGGCACACCAACAGTATTTCATTTTCAACTTCATCCTTATCCAGCACACCTGAGTCAACTCATCAGAACAGTAGAAGAGAGTCCAAAAGCTGAAGTTAATGGTCAGATGAAGGACACATCATCCAAAATATGTACTGTTGGTGTGCCTTCAGGAACAGGGTTGGGAATCACTGAAGTAGGGAACAGTTTGATTCAATCTAGCCATGTATACAATACATCAACAATGTCTGATTTGACCAGAGACACAAACCACATTGACTCTTTTTAACAAATAAGTGTTGTTAAAACGTTATGATGTAGCCACACTCACTACGGAGCATTTGACGGTCTAAATAGGTCACGTTACAAGCTTTAAAAAGCTGAGAATCTCTTTTTTTATGCCACTCTTTAAATCTATCAGCGAATCAAAAGTTGTTAAACATTTAAGAATAATACTTGGTGGCACGGTGGCTCAATGGTTAGCACTGTAGCCTCACAGCAAAAAAGTTTAGGAGTCCCAGCAGGGCCAATTGGCATTTCTGTGTTTCAACTGAGTTTGCATGTTCTCCCCGTGTTGGTGTGGGTTTCCCCTCACAGTCCAAACACGTGCGCTATAGGGGAATTGGATGAACTAAATAGGCCGGAGTGTATGAGTGTGTCTGCCGGAGTGTATGAGTATGTCTGGGTGTTTCCCAGTACTGGGTTGCGAAGATAACGGCATCCACTGCATAAAACTTAAGCTAGAATAGTTGGCGGTTCATTCCGCTGCGGTGACCCCTGATAAATAAGGGAATAAGCTGCAGGAAAATGAAGAATACTACTTATTTTTAGCCTTGAGAGGGTGTCTAGGTCTTTAATAAAGGAGCTAAAGTAATCCATGAAGTAACTGTAGTCTGATTACGAGTATTTTTAAAAGTAGTTTAGTCTAATTACAAGCACAGATTAAATGTAATCCAGTACTACCCTGCAGCATTAGCTTAAGTAACTTTAAAAAGTAGTATATAACAATCTTAAGGCATGTTTTTTAAGGAACTACTAAATGTGGCACTTCCCAGCAGGCACACAACATCATATGACGTTGATCTTCATTTCTATTTTGGTTGTGATGTCTGGTGTCCAAAAATGAGCGTCAATTTGTTGTCTTTTACCGACGTCAGCTGATATGTGGTTGGTTTTAGGATGTGACATTAACTAAACAAAATCCAGCATCAGCTTAACGTCATGATATGACATCCATACAACGTCAAAGCCTAACATCAGTGGACGTTTATCTTGGTTGGGTTTATGTTGTGTAATCATGTTGACGTTGGAGTCTGACCGCAAACTAACAACCCGATTTTCATATACAACCAAAATTCAACGTTAATTTGACATCTGTGATGTCTGGTGCCTGCTGAGTTATTAGTAATGTATTATTTTCACAAGGTTTTCCCCCCTCATCTCGGCTGTGTTTAAGATTTACAGCACTTTTACAGCATATTTTCACAGACTAATTGTTTATTCATTTGTTTGGATTGTAGTGTTCGGAAGAGAGGAGCGTGTCACTGTTTACCTGGGCCAGTCAGCGCTCTTGAAGACTGGGTCGGACAGACCTTGGAACCTCACCAGAGTTCAGTGGTCCATTTATAAAAACACAACATACATCGCGAGTCTAAGGGACAGACTCGTTACAATATTCGACTTTTGGAGGTATCGGGATCGACTGGAACTCAACAGCAATACGGGAGATTTAACGATCAAGGATGTGAGGATGGACGACACCTTGACATACACTGTGGACCTGGTCAATGCTGATGGTACTCGGCCACAACATAAAGTTCATCTCACAGTAAAAGGTAAATAAGAGATGTTTTATTTAGTCTTAAGGAGACAGTTTAGCCAAAAATGAAAATCCTGTCATCATTTACTCATCCTCAACTTGTTCCAAACATTTTTTTACATTCTTACTTCTGTTGAACACAAAGAAAGCTGGAAAAAACGGCCGTTGACTTCAATATTGTTTTGGTTCCTGCTATAGATGTCAGTGATAGTTTTATTTTGTAATTCTTCAGAATATCTTCTTTTTGTGTGTGTGTACTTGTGTTTGTGACATATCAGGACACGAATCTGTATAATGAGTATGACACAGGTCTTACAAAAAGGAGGTGAAATATGAGGACATTGGTGACGTCCTCATTTCTCAAAATGCTTATAAATCCCACAGTATGAGTTTAATCAGAGAGTAAAGCTGCACACCATCCTGTGATGGTTGGGTTTAGGGGTGGGGTGGAGTGAGGGCAATACAACATATGGTTTGGACAGTATAAAATGAATGGAAACCTATGTAATGTCCCCACTTTTCACAAAAACAAACATGTGTGTTTGAAAGAAATGCACAAAACCACTTCAGTGTTAGTAAATGCTAAAGAAATCAAAATGCTTTGGTGTGAACTGTCCCTTTAAGAGTGCGATACGGTTATTTAAAGGTGACCTATTATGCCGTTTTTTTTACAAGATGTAAAATAAGTATCTGATGTCCCTAGAGAGTGTGTGTGAAGTTTGAGCTCAAAATACTGCACAGATAATGCTTTATAACTCTCTGAAACGGACTCTTTCAGGCTTTGATCCTAATTGTGGCGTTTTACTGACTGTCGCTTTAAATTCAAATGAGCTTGTGCTCTTTTCAAAAGAGGGCTGGGCTACAAATGCCTGTGTGTCAGCATAGTGGCAGCTTCAAAACTCTAATGGCAGATGGCTGCTTCTCACTCAAGGATTTATGCTAATGAGGGAGAAATGGTCCCTAGTGGGCGGGGCTTTCCCCCTCTGATGACACTTACAAAGGGAGAATGTCAATCAAAGTGTTTCTGCAGGCTGTTTTCATCAAGTCTGATTATAAACGCATAGAATTATTTCAACCCGGGCTCATTGTGGAAACGTAGCCCCGCGGACGTTTCTGCGGACCGCGATTTACGTCCCAGGAGGTACGTATTCGAGCGTTTTTTTGTTTTCGTGGATCCGCGAGAGGCCGCTGTGCGCGCTTTTTCGAGTCTCGGGCGGGCGCCTCTCGGGAGCGCGCGGCGTTCGCGCCTGCGCCGTTCTCGCGCAAAAAGCCGCCGGATCGGGAAAAAAAAAAAAAAAAAGCAAAAGCCCTCTCTTCGATTTCGACCGCGTTTTCGGATCCCACCGTGTTCTCGCCCTTATTTTCCGGATTCCGTTTTTCGTCTTACCTGATTTCCGGAACCTGCCGTTCCCCGGACTCGATCCCGGTCGTCGTCCACCGCGGCCGGCTCCGGCTCCTCCTCCTCCTCCGGGGTCTCCGCTCCGCCGACGCAAAGCTGTGAGCTAGGCGGACAAACTGATTGCGTCGGGAAAGCCCTCCACTCGGAGGCAAGCCGTCGGCCGGCGAGCGCGAAGAGGAGGGGTGGAGCGGCGCCACACCGCCCCGCAGCGTTCGCTCGAAATAAACCAAGTGCGGCCTTTACGTACCTCCGGCCACATAAATCGCGGTCTCCAGAAACGTCCGCGGTGCTACGTTTCCAGAATGACCTTGGATTGAATTATTTCATTTTGACCAGTAGAGGATGGATATTTTCTCCACAAACAATCTCATCACACATCTGTGGTTAAACCCCTTATAAAAGTGATTTTTGCATAATAGCTGCCATTTAAAGTTTTCCTGTCCGTCAGACTGAGTAATTGATGTTTGTGTTCCATCTACAGAAAGACTAGAGAAACCAAAAATCCACAAAATGCTTTATTCCCTCAGCGACGGACAATGCCACGTCGCCCTTAACTGCACTGTGCCTGGCCGAAATGTGATTTTGTCCTGGACACCAGATGGATATTTCAACGGATCGTACCTATCAGGAAACCCGACCTCTACGAACCCGCTCTCAGTTGTCTTCATCTCATTTAGAGGTACTGGAAACGTGACGTTCAACTGCACTGCATCCAGTCAAGAGCAGGTGGAGAGCACATTGATGACAGTGGGATGTTCGGGTGAGTCTCAACAACACAGTCAAAAACTCTGACGAGACGAGAAAAGAAGAGCAGATTTACCCTGTGCCCCGTAGTTTTTAATGAGCCAGTCTGAACCGCGAGCAGTTTCGCTTTCTTGCATGCACTCGCCGCGCGTCTATATCTGAAATAACAAACTTCTTGAGCTCAGGGGCGGACTGGCCATCTGGCAAGTCTGGCAAATGCCAGAAGGGCCGGACCATTTTTTTAAAATGTGGGCCGGTCAGTTTTTTATTTTTATTTTTTATTTTATTATTATTTTTTATATGTACTGTTTTTACATGCAGGCAGCTTTTATCTCGTGCAACATGTGAATATTATGATGACGTTGATGATAGTAATAATAGTAATAATCATAGTGAATGTTAAGCATTTGGCCCAATCGGTGATAGTTTCGAGAGGGGCCGACTCAATCAAAGGTTACGCGGACATAATCAAAATCTGGCAAGAATGTCAAACAAACAGTACGTATGGTAATGTGGGCTGGTGTGGCTACGGTGCCAGGGCTGAATTTTTGTCCCAGTCCGTCCCTGCTTGAGCTGATGATAATAACGTGCGCTTGATCATTGATGTGCTTTTGCTCGATCCTATCAGACACTGACAAACGCGAGAGTGAAGCGCGAAAAATCAAAGGAGAAGCCGGGAAAAACGAGCACATTATTTCTTCAGCAAACCTGAACAAACTGCCATGTTTTTATTTTTATCAACTATTATGAACTAGGAATGATGGAATGACTCTCTAACAGAGGCTACACGTGCTGCTGAAGATTACACACACAGATGAGAGGTCTGATCTGAATGCGGGCTATATTTCCTGTTGTTTTTGAACCTAAATCAGGACTAAATGTCTGTTGGGTGTAGTTTTCTGTAATTAATAATATATTGGAGACTGTAAGGGTCTGTATGTGTTCATATATGTTCACTTAATTATTTATTTTATATAACTGCAGACGTTACAGTAGGCTATTTCGCACTGTCATTGATCTGCAGTTCTAATCAACTCATGTTGATGGAAATGTTAATAATAAACATTTATACACCAGTATTTATGTGTATAAAGCATCTGTTTTGTGAGAAGTGCTGCTCATATGATATGTGAATGACCCGTACAGCTTTACTGTAGACATTTATTCGAGCGAGAATGATGCGACTGAAACTTTCTGTACACCACGTCCACCCAAAGGGCACCCTTGGTAGTGGAAACGCAAGCCTGATAAAGGTGACCCGACCCAAACCATACCGTACCGTACTGAAACGAGCCATCAATGTTCTCATCAAAACTACAGTAGTAGTTTGAAGGTGATCAATTGAGGTTGGCCTAAAACTATTCAGCAACACACATTCTGATCTTAGGCTAATTTCGAATAACTCTTCTGATCCACTTCAGATGTTAACCACAGTATGTGCATGTGTGAACGGTATACAATAGAAAGTGCATGCTGTGCTGTGAGTAAAATGTGCTGTTGTTTTGTTCCAGAAAACCCCCAGATGTGTGAAGTCTGCAGCTTTTGCAGACCGTGCAGCACCGGTGGTTTCTGTGTGCTGTGCTATATTGTGTTAACAGCTGTGCTTGTTGTGTTCGCATATAAAAATAAAGGTAACAAACATATGTTGTCGTTAATTATACATCACAGCTTTTTTTTTTTTTTTTTTAATCAACAATAATTTTTGTTTTCTAGAACGAATTAAAGATTTCTGCATGAATGGCCCTGTTCAGTTCATCCAGAATCGTTGGTAAGATCTGAGTTTACTGTAATATTATTTATTTATCAGTGGAGTGCAGAGCTTCTGTTTCTGTGAGAGAAAGCTCCTTTGTGTAAGATTTAACCCTCTCAAGGCAGGCGTTGCAGATTTGCAACAGGTGTAACTGAGTCAGATTTGTCCGCTCATTTGTTGTCTTTTTCGCTTAAGCTTTTTCAACTCTGCCCACACATGTTCTATAGGATTGAGATCAGGGCTTTGTGATGGCCACTCCAAAACATTCACTCTGTTGTCTTTAAAGCACATTTGAACTAGTTTGGCAGTATGCTTAGGGTCATGGTCTGTTTGGAAGACTCATTTGTGGCCAAGTTTTAGTTTTCTGGTTGATGTCTTGAGATGTTGCTTCAGTATTTCTACATAATGTTCCTCTTCATGATGCCATCTATGCTGTGAAGTGGACCAGTCCCTCCTGCAGCAAAACAGCCCCAAAACATGATGCTGCCGCCCCCATAGTTAAAAACGAACTACCTTATTACTCCAGATACATATTTTATGAGTTTTTTTTTTACTCAGAAGTACCACTGCAGGACTTGGTTGTCCATTAGCAACAAACAGTTTCCCTACTTGCTCACCAGATGACACAAAAGACAAACACTGTTTCTTGGAGAACCAAATCAGGGCTCAACAATAAGGACTGCCCGGTGGCCCAGGGCCAGCGTGAGAGACACTTGGGACAGTAGACAGGATCATTACTGGCCAGATTGGGACAGTGCTGCCTTGTCACTAAAGTTTAATCTGTGACTTTTTGTCAATTGCATGCATTTTAATTTTGTGCTTTTAAGTCTTTAAATGATATCTTCTCTGTGATGTGGTAGATACTATATTGCTTTTTGGTTCCTCTTGATGTTTTGAGCATGCTGTTTTTCCCTATAACCTGGTGACAATCAGTACAGTGAAGAAACGGCAACATGGCGACAACATCACGTTATAAGGCTAAAAGAAAATGTCATGTTCCTGTGTCTTGGAAGCAGGACATTTACGTGGGAACAACACGACAAATAAATGAAGTGTTATTTTGCACAGTTTGCCGTCAGTTTGGCAAGTCAGCCACCTTTTGTTAAATAATTTCGAACTGCAATGAAACCCCTCCACATTTTCCATACCGCTCTTTTTGTTTGCATAACACTTCGAATTTTGCACATTAACCATTTATTAACTTTTTTTAAGTATTGAAATGCTAGATTCACAGATGTTAGTTTTGACATGTTATTTAAAATATGTGGCTAAAAAAGGTATTAACTTCTTTTTTTTTTTTTTTTTTTTTTTGGTGGGGCCAGTAAAAATTTTGGCAGGGCAAGTAAAAATCTAAAACATTGGCCTGGTCGGATCAGTAGAAAAAAATCCTTACCGTTGAACCCTGCAAATGACAATAGCCCCTTTCACACGGTGCTACCGGTAAATATATGGAAAATTTCTGGAACGACTTTACCGTTATATTCAAAAAAGCGCTGTTCATACAGGCGAGGACATTACGGAATTTTTCCGGAAAAGAGCATTCACACATCCATTCCAAAATACCGGTAAATTCTGACATCATTAACTAGAAATGAGCTCTAAACGGCTGCACTTGTATTTGTAAACATTTGACTACATCACAAACTCTGTGGATGGATCAGTATAGTGAACAACTTCGATGAAAACATATAGACCTTTTTTATGTCTGCTGCATGGAGGGCGCCATAGCGACCAGCGTCTTCCGGTAGAATGCTAAAAACTTCCGTTTACAGCGTGTACAACTGGTAATTTGCGCTCCGAAAATGGGTTTCAATAATGTTTTTAATGGATAACAGTGTTTTTGTGACACACAACTTAGAAATGTTTCTGTTAAAGCAGTTATAATCTGTCACATGTGGTTCAAGCGCATCAGAAATACGAGAAAAACGTTCTCCTAGTTCTAGCTCAGCAGCTCTTTAACACACATGCATACACAGAGAGAGAGAGAGAGAGAGAGAGCAAACCAGAGTACTGGCATGAAACTTAACAGGTATGAAAGTCGTGCAATTTACAAAAATGACCAATAAAAGTCTGTTATTGATCCTCTGCTGCTGATTTGCTGTTTATTCCAATCGCGAGCAGTTTGTGTTTCATTTTGTGTGTGTTTTTTTATTACGGTTTGTGTTTTTCTGTCATTTCAAAATGACACTAGCCTATATTTTCACTTTGTCACAGTTATTAAATCAGTGTGTCAGTGGCACAGTACAGGCTACGTGTGTCTGTCAAACAATATTGGTGAATTACATTTGTTTGGGCTGGTTATATATTTGAAATAAAGAGAAACTGTTGACTTTAGCGATGACGAGGCTTCATTTAAACTGCAGAAGATGTCGTCTGACAACGAGGGGGAAACCTATTAGATCGCATTTCTTTAAATGATCAGTCCAGGAGATGCTGCTGATGGACAACAGTATTAGTTCAAAGAGGATAAAAGCTGGTAAAATAGATTAAAACTATCGTTTCAAAGCTGTCCAAATGTGACCGTTTACACGCATCAGCTGCCGACCGGAAGTTCTTAGCATTCTCCTTGCGCATACACGCAAAGCATCATGGGTAATTTTGCGTTCCAAGAAAAAGGTCTATAGAGAAACACTTTCGCATGTCGAGATGTTCATGATATGTGTGTGTGCAGGCGCTCACGGGCTGTTTCATGGGCATACGCAAAGCTTGAAGGTAAACAAACAATGGCTTATCATAAGCACCTTATCGATAATTAATTACACGGTTGTCATTAAGATGAACATATAAACGTGATCTTACTAACTTCTAGCAGCTAAAGGTGTCTGGAAAAATATTCAAAGGCTTCTATTCTCATAAACCGCGCGGACGTAAATGCGTCTGACTATTCTGATTGGCTAAAGCAGACGTCTCACGTCAGCACATTCTAAACGTGCACGCGCTCTTTCCCTCAATCTTCCTTCTGCATTCACAAAGCGCAGCATTCCGGCAAATTACCGGTAATGTTACAACTTCTCTTTCCGGAAAATAGCCAGATCGAATTTACCGGTATATTCAAAAAGGGCCTGTTCACACATACACACTTTTCCGGAAAATTACCGGCAATTGTATGTGTGAAAGGGGCTTGAAAACAGGACCTACTCAATGAGGATTTGAGATATTAGATTTGGATCCCATATTGTTTTTGTTGTTGTTCTGCCACAGAAAAGCAATTTGTTGCGTTGTTTGAAAAGTTGTATATAAAAAGTTATTGTTCATATCATATTCAGTCGTCAGTGTCTAATTACCACACTGGGCCAATGTTGCAAATCTGCAACATCCCAGAACGCTGTGCATGTGGAGGTTCCTCTAAAAAAAAGTCAGGATTCTAATGTACTACCCCATATGATAATTTTCCCCAAATATCAGTTTTTTCCTGTTACTAAAACTTATTTTGAGCCTGAGAGGGTTAGCATGATGTAAAAATACTGCTATGTTAGTCTGACCTCTTTCCCAGAGATGGGTTGGGGCTGGAAGGGCATCCGCTGTGTAAAAACTTGTTGGATAAGTTGGCGGTTCATTCCGCTGTGGCGACCCCGGATTAATAAAGGGACTAAGCCGACAAGAAAATGAATGAATGAATGAATAGTCTGACCTCATTGTATTGTTTAAACTGTGTGTTTAATGTATGTCATAAGAAAAAACCTTAGGTTTTGGAATAAATGTTAATTTTTTGGTGAACTCTCTTTAATCAACAGGTCGCCTTCAGCCCCAGCACACTCATCAGAGTCTGCTCCAGCCCCAAGCCTGAAAACTTAAACTTGAATGAATGAACAAATGAATGAACTTCTAGGTACTCATGACTTTAAACTCAATAAAAGGCAGCTTTTTTTAAGGATAATTTGTCTGTCTTCTTTGCTCAATTGTGCTTGTAAGAGTTTCCAGTTACGATAAACTGTGGGAGTATCTAGGTGTGAAGTTTGTCAGTATTTCACAGTATTGACACCACTATTTTAGGTCACTGTGAACGCTCTTGAAAAATAGGAAGTGGTCAAGCTGAACTAGAATTAGAGATGTGACCTTTTGTTTTTAGCAGATCTGACTATGAGTAAATGCTGCAGAAATATTGCTCTGTTTACTGAGATGACACTGAGCTGTTTCTCACTTAGCTCATCAGACGTCCATCGGTGTGCAGAGATATTTTGAGCAGCGGGGGCTCTAGTGGAAATTATATTGTATTTGTTTAGAACTAAAACATATTACATTGATAGTTAGTTCACTTAAAAAAATGTACTCACCATTAACTTACCCTTAAAAGGTTTTGTACATTTAGTTTATTTTTGTATTAGGAACAAGAAATTCCTTCATTTTCCTTCAGCGTATTCCCTTTATTAATCAGTGATCACCACAGCGGAATGAACCGCCAACTTTTCTAGCATATGTTTTATGCAGCGGATGCCCTTCCAGCTGCAATCCAGTACTGGGAAACACCTACGCACTCCCACACTCACGCACACTCATACACCACGGCCAGTTTAGTTAATCCAATTCACCTATAGCACATGTGTTTGGACTGTGGGGGAAACTGGAGCACCCGGAGGAAACCCACACCAACACGGAAACACACGGAAATCCCAACAGACCCAGCCGGGACTCAAACCAGCGACCTTTTTTACTGTGAGGCGTTAGTGCTAATCACTGAGCCACCATGCCACCCCAAAAAGAGAGCATTTTAAAGAATGTTCGACAGTAACAGCTACTGATTTCCATAGGGAAATAAAATACTATATAATGCCATGACTAGCCAAAATTCTTCAAAATATCTTATTTATTCAATAAAAGGAAGTTTTTAACAGGTGGATAGTCAGTAAATGATGACAAAATTGAAATTTTGAAAAAAAAAAAAACTTTTTCTAATTATTATTTCAGGATTTTCACCTTTATTACAGAGGACTGTAGAGAGAATTGACAGAAAACATGGGGAGCAGAGAGAGTGGATTGATTGGCATAGGACTACCAGGCGGAAGATCTTGGGTCGCCGTGAACACCGGAGTGCATGTGTAACCAAACTAACCACTACACCACTGGGGCAGACCCTATTTTTTTTAACACAAATCTAACTTAAACATCTATTTAAATTCCCTCACAACTGTTTTACGCTATTTCCTTTTTCAACCGATGTCTACAAGATAATCAGTTTACAAAACTTTACACAACTCATCAAGCACAGGGCTGCCCAAACCCGGCCCCGGAGGGCAATGTGTCCTGCATATATTAGTGCCAACCCCAATTAAACACACCTGAACCAGCTAATCAATCTTTTTCTAGGTACACTAGAAACTTCCAGGCAGGTGTGCTTTTTATATTTAATTTATAAAAGTTTTTGAAAAAAACATAACACCCAATACTGTACATCATGCACATATGTTAACAAAATGATCTCGGTGTTATTACCTGATACTAACTAGAACATGCACAAGAACACTAGCAGACAATACATCAATTATACAGCACCACCATCAAAAAAAAAAAAATTAATAAAAAAAAGCAGCCAGACTAATGGAATAAGAAACAAAATACAATGATATGTAAAAAGGAGATAAAAAAATATGACCAAAAGTAAATAATTACAGAATTCAATTCAGCTTTATTTGTATAGCGCTTTTACAATGTAGATTGTGTCAAAGCAGCTTCACATAGAAGATCATAGTCAATTAAAACAGTGTCAGTCCAGTTTTCAGAGTTTAAGGCCCTGTTTGCACTAATGTGTTTTAGTTTGAAAAGGCACAAGTTTTGCTACGGTTACGCCATCCGTCCACACTATGCCAAGCACCGAAAATGGAGCGTTTTGGAAACGCTGGATTAGCCGTTTTCATTCTGAAACGCTGCTGCTCCGTCTCAGTGTTGATGAGGGAAAACGGAGACATCTGAAAACGGAGGTGGGGCTGCTGAGATTCACTACCTGATTGGGGCTTTTGTGTCATTGCGTATCCTTCCCTTATTCATCAAGCCCCTATCACATAACTATAACACATGGCTTTAACGCTACTAGAAGACAGCAGACCAGCCTCCACTGTAAACAACAACATGGACACAGAAATGGGAGCGTTGTTTGCACTATTGTCTGTTTTAGGTGCCATTGTGCAGTTATTCATTTGTTACGTTTAGTATCAACTCGACCTCGTCGTCTGTACACAAAAAGAGCTCTCTTGCTTTCTTTGCCATCGCGTTCATTGTTCATGCGAGACGCATGCTTTCTGTTTATACTAGAACGGGCATGCCCAGAGTGCGCGAATGGTCACGTGATATACGTTTTTGGTGGCATAGTGTGGACGGAGATATGTTCAGAAATGCTAGGTGAAACACTAGAGTGGACGCGGATTGTTTTTGATCTAAAACTAAAACGCACTAGTGTAAACTAAAACGCACTAGTGTAAACGAGGCCTAAGTTTAGTTCAGTTCAGTTCAGCTTAGTGTGGTTTAAAAATCACTATTGAGAAGCCTGAGGAGCAGATCCATCGATGCGCAGCTCTACAGGTCCTGAACCATGTAAGCCAGTGGCGACAGCAGCGAGGAACGAACTTTACCAGTTGGCGAAAGTGAAGAATTAAAAAACCTCGAGAGAAACCAGGCTCAGTTGGGCATGACCATTTCTGCTCTGGCCAAATGTCTTGTGCAGAGCTGCAGTCTAGGCGGAGGCTGGAGAATGCTGGACCTCAGCGAAGACTTGTCAGTCCCTGGAGTGTCACAGGAATTAGACTCATGCTCTCCACTCCTCCATGACCACCACAGCAGCTGCTCAGGATACGGCCTTGTCCAGGATTGTGGAAACCTTGGGATCATCTCGTCGCTGGTCTTGGATCAATCAGTGGCGCTGCATAGTCTGAGGGCCTCGGGATGAGTATCCCCAGGTGGAAATAGAGCATAAAGAGAATAATTAGCGTAGCTGCTGTTCATAGTGTATATAAACGAGATGCTTGAAGCACATTCATGCATCACATAGCTCTGTGATGTATTGAGTGCATGCTGTACTAAAAAGATAGGTCTTTAATCCAGAAACATTATTAACCTATACATCTAAAGAAGGGGCCCCATATTTTGCCATACAACTTCTGTTTGCCCGATCTAGAGAAACGTAACTGTAGGAGCCATACATTGTATATTGGCGATTGGCCACAAGGTGTCAGTATGACACTATATAACTGTGGCTTCACTGCATGGAGTAAGACCACACACTTGGTAAGAAGCACACAGTTTTTGACCGTCTTGACTCGTAACTGAACGTCTCGTAACTGAGTGTAATTCAACTCAACTCAAGGTAACAGAGAAGTGTGCATATAGATAAAGGAAAGTGATTGAGTAATTCTGTTAATTAGGAGTTGATTGGAAAATAAATACGTTTTTATTTGCATCTATTTGCTTACAGACTGTGACTTTTACGAGTTAAAAACTTGCTCACTCTACCAACAACAGCGGCATTGGAAAGCCGCTACAGTAACATTTCCAGCTTGAGGGCAGAAACTATTTCAGCTAAAAAAGGTTGGAGGAGTCGTGGATTTCCACTCCATCAGAATCACCCTCTTGGCCAGCACCATCCCAAACATAAAGGAGAGTTGTTGACGTTTAGGCCAAGTTAGAGCCTGGTCTAAACATCCAAACAGTGTTCAGTGCCTCCTCCCAAGGATGAAATGTCAATTCCTAATTCCCTCTGCCAATCCAGGCAGGTGTGTTAAAGGAAGTTGGAACTAAACTCAGCAAGACACCGGCCCTCCAAGACCGAGTTTAGACACCCCTGGTCTAGCACATCCAGTGGCATAGCGCAAAATGCGGAGGCCCCCCTGCAGGGATCACTGACGGGGCCCCCTGATGAAGTGGGGTGGGGGGGGATACGTCATATGTCAATTTGCATATCTATGACGTCATCACGTTCTACCATTTGTTTGTTTAACAGCCTATGGTTAATAAAGGGGTATTTATAATTGCACTACACTTTATATAAGCATGTTTATTTTACAATATTTGAATACAGTATGTCATTATAGATGTGTAGTGAATGTGCAGTATCTCTCATATGTAATAAACTCAGACAAGTTCAGAAACTAAAGTCACTAAAATATCTGTGATTGTGAACAAGAAAAGAATAAACGGTCCAATTAAATTGTTAAAATAAAGGAGAAGTAGATCGGTTTGACTGTACAAGGGAAATACCTTCACACTGCCTGTGCTAAATCATTTGTCGTCGGTACGCAGAGGGGTGATCTGCTCTCGGGCTGCAGGTGGGAGAGGCTGCTGTACGAGGACTGACTGGGCCGCCTGTCAGTGCTGTGAGGTGGGGGAGGGGCCGGTGTAGCAGTTGATTCTGTTCCCTTCTGGAACTCCAGTTCCCCCTCTACGAAGCGTATCCGCTAACAGCGTATGCAGACACACCCAAACACAACTGGATGTACGGAAAGCGAAAAGGGACAAAAGTGTTGGCAATGCTTTTTATGTCTTGCAATGTCAAAGTAGCGCAATAAAATCAATCTTACACTTACCATTACATATTACCTGTGGTTCTTGTTTGCATTCTTAGCTTTTTTTAATGTCTGAGTTTATGTTTTAATAATCCAGCAACAGAAGGAGACTACAAATGCTTTTTCCTGTTAATAAAAAAAAATTAAATGTAGAAACGTTTATTTTCTTGTTTATCTCTTTGGAAATTGCTATGGTATACCTGCTGTAAATTTGTCTCTAAAATGTAAACCTGTGTATGGCAAACATGCTGTCTAAAATAAAATTCCGCTTAAGGAATAAGGAAAAACCTTCTAGATTACGTTGAGAAACTTCATTTTCAGGTTCGTGAAAAATACGTACTTTAAGAACCACTCTGCTTCCCGTACATCCAGTTGTGCTTCTCGGGTACGTTGTTTGCGATCATACGTATGGTGCCTCGGCAACAACGCAAACCATGTTGTTTAATTGCGTAAAGGGGAACAGACATTCCAAGGGGAACAGAATCGACTGCTACACCGGCGGCATCACACGCAGCTCGTTGAGAAGAGTAGGGACGGTACAATATGGACAAATGACAATCTAAAAAGATCCCCAATAACACACAAAAAAGTCGCTAGATTTGTCGCTAAGGGGGTCTGAAAAGTTGCTAAATTTAGTGACAAAGTCGCTAAATTGGCAACATTGGCGGCAAGCAATCAGAATGAAGTAGTCCACCGCTTGAGAGGTGTTCAGAGAACACAGACCTGTGAACTTTGGTTCCGACCACAGTTGTTCCCAGCACATCCTGATTTGGCAGAGTCCTGTACATTCAGTCATTCAGCAAAAGCTTTTGTCCAAAGTGACTTACTTGAGGAGGCATTCAGCGATTCAGGAAGAGGCAATAGACACAAGAAATGCTGATTATACAGAGGAGCTGTTAGAGCTCAGAGAATGAACTGCTAGAGTAAGGGGGTGGAAGTCCTTTTATAGAGAGAAGGTACAGGTGGTTTGTCGAGCCCACTCACATGTGTAAGCACTCTTCAGAAATGCACAATGTGTTTTTAGAGAGATGTTGAGTGATTGTAAGAAAGTGTCTCATGCAAATGTGCAAAAACTGGTGCAAGTGTTTGTTAAAGAGTCGAAGATATGAAAGAGTGTGTTTCTAATGCTGGCTTGTCAAGCCCACTCACCTGTGTGAAGCACACTTCATAAATGCACAATGTGGGTCAAATGTGCAAAACTGGTGCAAGTGGCGCACTCAGAATTAAGATTTTACTCAGAAGAAACTCCGCTAAACCCACTCAACTAACTAACCAGAGACAAATGTAGAAATCAAACGGAAAGATTCGGCATTTCTAAACAAAATGTGGCTCAAAACTACAGAGGTGGCGACCCCTCTATTGGATAACTAACACAGTTGGCTAATAAGCTGAAATGGGCTGAGAACAAGTGGAGAATGAGTAAAGGATGTAGTTGGGGGCTGAGTGCAGACTTGGTGCAGTTGCAAGGTGAGCTGCACGTGTAACAGGGTTATATTGTATCTCTTCACTTGCATACATTGAAATACTAATGGGAAGAAAGGGGTTAACATTGGTTTATTGTTTTACATGTAGAGCGCCCCCTCTGTTACCTAAAAGAAAAATTTATTGTTGTATGTATTCACCTTATTCTCAGCTGTCGAGCGGGCGCTGCCATTTGAATCTTTTTGTCTCGCGACTTCCGGTCACATTCCCTTCCATTCATTTGTTGACGTTAACAACTGCTCGTTACGCTGTTGCAATTTAATATTTTCTTATTATATTATGCTACTTGGTCTGTATAGTCATGCAAACATTTGTTTGTTGAGCAAGTAGTTTGACCATTTTCTGCCGTTTATTATTCCTAGTCATTTCTCTCATAGGCGACTGAATCGGAAGTTCTAAGACAATCGCGAAAACAGGTGCACCTCCACATTTTAGAATAAGGTCAATAGGAGGAAGCCGTTGCACGAGGCTGGTAGATTAGATCTGTGCTCATTTTTCTGTTCAGACTGTTTTCACAACAATGAAATCGATAAAAGATATATCAGAGTGAATATTTATTTACACAACGCAGAAGAGACGCAAAAGACTAGTTACACACGCAACGCTTTTTAATGCCCCCCCCCCTCCCCCCAACCCTACTCCTCCCAGTGATGTCACCAACTCTATTGGGTGTGGAGTCTGAGATATGCAGTCTCAGTTTGCAAAACCAAGTCTGCATCAAAATATTATTAATAATTGAAATGATGACAGGTGTATAATTGTCTTTTTTTTTGTGTGAAATAGCCCTTTGACAACATGAAGAACTTGTGCTAAATATGCCAATACAATGAGCAACAGTAGCTTTCAGTCAAGACAAAGAGCTTAGAATGACTAAGAGGCGACACTCTAGTGTAATTTGGTAATTCGGCGACCATTTTGGAATGAAAACTCTAATAGCCTTGCTGAAAAATCCAGCTTAAACCAGCCTAGGCTGGTTGGCTGGTTTTAGCTGGTTGACCAGCCTGGTTTTAGAGGGGTTTTGGCCATTTCCAGGCTGGTTTCCAGCCATTTCCAGCCTGGTCTTAGCTGGTCAGGCTGGAAAATGACCAGCCAAATCCAGCTAAAACCAGCTTGACCAGCCTGGTTTAAGTTTTGGCTGGACTCCCAGCTTGGCTAGCCTGGTCAAGCTGGTTTTAGCTGGTCATCTCCCAGGCTGGAAATGGCTGGAAACAAGCCTGGAAGTGGCTAAAACCCCTCTAAAACCAGGCTGGTTGACCAGCTAAAACCAGCCAACCAGCCTAGGCTGGTTTAAGCTGGATTTTTTAGCAGGGAGAACAACAGAATATTATAAGTCTGTAAAATAAACTATTTAAAGTGCTGATGATTGTGATAGTAAGTGTTGTATTTAAATTTTTCAGATTGTATCTCAGCTTTAATGCACTTTTTAAATAAAAAAAAAAAAGCAGCTGCTTGCCATCGCGACAGTAATGAGATCCAATGGACGGCCGATCACTTTCACTCCAAATTGGCGGAATCCGGAGCTGTTGCTGGGCGCTGCTGTTGCAATGGAACGCTCTATTGAGTGTCGCCTCTTGGTCATTCTAAGCTCTTTGGTCAAGATAAGGAGACACAATTTGTAAGTCATAGTGAAAAAAACAAGCAAAGTCATACTCATTTTGCTAGAGTGAGTGTTAGTTTTAGGGTGAAACAATTAATCTGTGCGAGTGAATCCACTGTTCAGTTTGTTTTGATAATCTTTAATCAAAATCTGCTTCAGCTCTGTATTGGCAGCACTTCTGTGATGATGTCAGATTGACGGATTGTTTGAAATATGCTTAGCAACACCCCTCCAGCCATTGCAGCTGCAAATAGAAGATGAGAGGTGGGGCTAAAATAAAGCCACGCCCCCAACTCAATAATAATTTGGCAATTAATTCCTTTTAGCAATGAGATTAACAACCAGCCCTACAATTCTGTTGAGCTTTTAAACCGCACAATCACCACACTATTTCTGATTTTTAATCAACCTATTTCTACATCATATGACTGTGTAAATTAAGTGATTTACATTAAGTTTTTAGATAGTCTGTGAGATGTTTTCAACAAATGTGTAGACCTGCATCGTTATTCTCCTCACACTTCATTCATCAAATACATACATATATATATATATATACATATATATATATATATATATATATATATATATATATATATATATATATATATATATATATATATATATATATATATATATATATATACAACTTATTAGGTTTAACCAAACATGGCTGACACTGTATTTTAGGGGAAAAAAACAAATTTTTGCAGTAGTTTTTATTTGTTTATTTATTTAATTTTTTATTATTAAATATTAAATATTAGTATTAATATTAAATATTAACAACAAATGTCATCAACCAAGCAACAACCCAGGTGGTTTCAGTCATTTAGTCCAAGACAAGTGGCAAGTCCTTCATCAAAGTCCTTGTTCGTATTGCTTTTTTAGTTTGTTGATCCCTCAATGGACTCAAAACACATTTTTATTTCAATTTTAAATTTAGAAAAAAAGTTTTACACTTATAAAACTTGCTGTTGTGGATATGGAATTGGGCCAACAACAACAACAACAACAACAACAAAAAAAAAAGGTTCATGAAATAAATATTATTATCCTTTTCATGGAAACCAAAGAAAACATTCTTATTGGTAAATAAAGAATCTGCCTTCACATAATCTTTTATAAAATCAAGAACACCAAAATGTCATTAAATGAGTGAAATAGGGTAGGCTGAACTATCCTAAAGGACTTTTAATTTGTCAGTAACCTGGGTTTAGCGCATCTGGTGAACTGTCATTGCAAAATCAGCGCGTTTAAGGTCTGTTTTCTTTAAACTTCACTGGCTGAGTGATATCCGATATAAAGTGGGTCTCAGATTGTACGAGAAGCACTGCATTAAATCACATTTTCTCCGCTATGTCTTTATAGTATGAGCATTTACTTTACCCCAGTATATTCAATGGAGCTTCTGCGCTAGCCTGCAGGATTCTGACGAGCCCTTGAGAGTAAACGGCTTTTCAACTCGTTTTATGCTTCAACAACTAAATGAATGCCAAAGTCTGTTAAACTGATAGTATTTTCATTGTAATACAACATGGATGCTCTAAAAGGAACTATATAAAATAGAAAAAAGTCCCATTAACTGTTCACCGGAAGTTTATCAGTATGGGAATAAGCACTAGCTCCGCATATGCCCTATTTCAGTGGTTCTCAATCTTTTTTTCATCAAGTACCACCTCATAAAAAATTGTCTCTCCAAGTACCACCAAAATGAGCAGTATTGAAATCCAGTAGCGCAGTAGGCCCAGTAAAGCAGCTACAACTCTGCAAAGTTAAAAAACGTGGCAGATTACCTAAGAAATCTAAGCTATATCAGTGGCGTAGCGGACGGGCCCGCAGGGCACGCACCGCGGGGGGGCCCCGCATGATTAGGGGGCCCCGCGTTGTCGCGATTTTCAATAAACTGTTGGGAACAACTGTGGTCGGAACCAAAGTTCACAGGTCTGTGTTCTCTGAACACCTCTTAAGCGTTGGACTACTTCATTCTGATTGCTTGCCGCCAATGTTGCCAACTTAGCGACTTTTCAGACCCCCCTAGCGACAAATCTAGCGACTTTGTGTGTTACTGGAGATTTTTTTAGACTGTCATTTGTCCATACTGTACCGTCCCCACTCTTCTCAACGAGCTGCGTGTGATGCCGCCGGCCCCTCCCCCGCCTCACAGCACTGACAGGCGGCCCAGTCAGTCCTCATACAGCAGCCTCTCCCACCTGCAGGCTGAGAGCAGATCACCCCTCTGGGTACCGACGACAAATGATTTAGCACAGGCAGTGTGAAGGTATTTCCCTTGTACAGTCAAACCGATCTGCTTCTCCTTTATTTTAACAATTTAATTGGACCGTTTATTCTTTTCTTGTTCACAATCACAGATATTTTAGTGACTTTAGTTTCTGAACTTGTCTGAGTTTATTTCATATGAGAGATTACTGCACATTCACTAACGTTACACATCTATAATGACATACTGTATTCAAACAGCAATAAATTTAGTTAAATAAACATGCTTATATAAAGTGTAGTGCAATTATAAATACCCCTTTATTAACCATAGGCTGTTAAACAGAAACAGTAGAACGTGATGACGTCAGTGATATGCAAATTGACGTATGACGTATCCCCCCCCCTCCCTTCATCAGGGAGCCCCGTCAGAGATCCCTGCAGGGGGGCCTCCGCATTTTGCGCTACGCCACTGAGCTATATGTCATATATGGCATATTATATACATCATTTTTGATAAATTTTGAAATGTGTTTAGCATGTACATGACATGTTTCATTCCTCCGCGTACCACTAGAAGGAAGCCTGCGTACCACTAGTGGTACACGTACCACAGTTTGAGAACCATCTATTCCAAAATAAATGAACAGAAATTTCAGGATTCACTAAGCAAGAATAACAGTTGGTGTTAATATAATTCTTAAGCCCTTTAAGATTACACTTGTCTGGAGAGCATCTATAAATTTGTTTAAAGGTAACCACTTATTTAGTTTGTTATAAAAAATGTGTAGCGTAATGATGACCAAACTTAATATTTGCAGTAGTACAATTTATCTCACGATCTATCCGCTTGTTAGGTTTGACGTCACACGAAGCGGCTTCCGGGTCCAATCGCTCTATTCAACTGAATGGGGAGACTCATGAAATGGTAATAATAAACGTTTACAAAGTGATTTAATGCTTTCGAAAATTACGATCGCAATATGTCCATGCCTAATATTCGATGGCCAGAAAGTGATTCATTTTTTTGTAAATTAAGTTTTTGGTATTTGCTATGCAGCAAGCCCAGAGATTGTTGTGTACACTATGATTTTATATAAAATTTACTTTAATGTGTGATAGAAATAAAACGTGATCATAAACGAATGATTTCTCCACTCAAATGAATGGCGGCTTGGACCCGGAAACAGTATACATACATCATCACTTAACAAGCGGACTGGCTTACATGGAGTGGGCGAATTAGTTAATAATAAGAAAAGTGATAGATTTTTAGTTTTTTATGATAAATATTATGGAAACAGCACGGATACATAAGTCCTCCTTTCCTCTTGCTGTATTTGTGTTATGTATATGTTTAATCTTATTTATTATTTTTTTCTTTCTTTTGTCTCTTTTGTTTCTCTTTTTATTTAATTTTTAATGATTATATTATTTATCCTGATCTGTTATTGTCATTGTGTTCTTTTGTGTAAATTGAATTTTGTATGTTTGTTATTGAAGTCAATAAAAAAATAAATAAAAATAAATACATGGAGTGGGCGTGGTTTATTACCTGTGCTTCACCCAGCCAGCAGGAGGCGATCAAAATATTACGGCTTCATTGTTCAGCGCCTGAGGTACTGAGAACAGGTTACAAATGATAGCTCCTCATCAAAACTCTCCCAATACGTGCTGCAAATGGCGGGCATTGGAAATGATGGATTATGAACAGGTAGGCATTTTTTCACTATTGTTATTTTTTAAAAATGAAATTACAAACGCGACTGAACCCTGAATTGCTGTTCAACAGTGCAAACTATGTTGACAAGAGAGTTTAGAGTGTTAATGATTCAGTTCAGATCGATTCTTTACCTCATAATTAACTAAGTTCATGTTGTTTGGTCAGTTTGGACGAGATTTGATTTGATTCCAGTTTGATTTTGCTTTCATCTGTCTGAGTATAGACAGTTAGAGTGAGGTAAAGTTGGTTTTATATTGGCATATTCGTTCAGGGACAGCCTGTGACGTGCTCCCTATGTCGTTTACCATGGTACTTTGAATATTCGGTCTGAAATCCCTGCTGAAAAATCCAGCTTAAACCAGCCTAGGCTGGTTGGCTGGTTTTAGCTGGTCAACCAGGCTGGTTTTAGAGGGGTTTTGGCCACTTCCAGGCTGGAAAATGACCAGCTAAAACCAGCTTGACCAGCCTAGCCAGGCTGGGAGCCCAGCCAAAACCAGCTATGTCCAGCTTAAACCAGGCTGGTCAAGCTGGTTTTAGCTGGTCATTTTCCAGCCTGACCAGCTAAAACCAGGCTGGAAATGGCTGGAAACCAGCCTGGAAGTGGCCAAAACCCCACTAAAACCAGCCTGGTTGACCAGCTAAAACCAGCCAACCAGCCTAGGCTGGTTTAAGCTGGATTTTTTAGCAGGGATATCCCATGTAAATATGACTTCAAAACAACATTAGCAAAATTTTTTGACTTTGAATAATGTTGTACTTTGATAATTCTATGAGTTCACTGTTTGAGTAAGGGATACCTTTTCTGAAATTATTAAGGAGAACGTCTGAATGTGTGAATATAAAACCAATTTTACCTTAATGACAGTTAGCTATCAAGGGAAAATCCCCCTACATCAGGCCAATCCTGTTCCTGGAGAGCTACCTTCCTTCAGATTTCAGTCGCTACCCATATCAAACACACCTGAACCAATTAATTAAGACCTGAACACCATGTGATAATTACAGGCAGGTGTGTTTAATATGGGTAGCAACTGAAATCTGCGGGAAGGTAGCTCTCCAGGAACAGGATTGGCCACCCCTGTCCTACATGAAACCTTATAATGTGTTTAGTTTAACTTGCAGTCTAGTAACTTCATGTAAAGCATTAGCCTTTTAATCTGCCACAACCACTGCACATGAGACTTTTATCATTTAGTAACCAAATGATACACAAATCTAGTAAAAACTAGTATTAAATAGTTAGTAAAACAAGAATATTCGGTTAAAAACAGGTTTTAACCCTTTAACTGCCTCACCGAGAAAAGCACGTTTGGATTGCATTTAACCAGAGGCGTAGATGTAGGGTGGAAAATCCACCAACTACTAAAATGTCCCCCCCAATAATTTAATTAACTTAAAAACATTGCGCTGTCAGTATTAACATAGACATGATGAAAGGGTTCAATCATGTTCTCTCCTCGAGTCGCACCGCCCCCAAACACATATGAACATTGTGATTGGCTGTGCCTTTCCTTGCTCTCATGTGGAGAGGCTGCATTCAGATACAAACAGCGCCAAAACAACTGCGCAGGGGGAATTTCCCGATGTGAAGGTGTGTGACACGCACAAGTGAGGATGGGAGAAAAGCTAAGAAAGGTGGACATAAAGAGCTTTTTTCAACGAAAAGTGTAAGTTACATTTCACATCAAGTTCGCTACTGAATAAGTCTATCATGATATACAGACTGATATAGTCTGTGAACAATATTTCCTGAAAACTAACTTCAGAATAAACACCTACATGTAAACGTATATGACCCTGCCAGTTCTCCTAATCTCTTAGAGTAACATCTCCAATTTCGGTTGAAACAATTTTTCAGAAAAACTACAGCCTGTGCTCCATCTTTTAATAATACTGCGAGACATGTTTAATTTGTACGAAAAATAAATGAAAGTCTTCATTAAACTGTCTCTTTATCAGTTAATAAACATTATTTTAACATAACAATTTCAGCCCTTCAGCTTTTTGAAAGTTATTTGTTTTCTGAAAAACTGAACTTATTTGCAGTTATTCACCTGACTAATTATTCAATCTGTTTAATTGAGGTATAAATATGACATTTTAGTGACATATTAAGAACTAATTTTTGCTGTATTATCTTGATGGATAGTTTTTATAACTACACTTTTTGATGTACCAAAAATATTTCCTACCATTTTGTCAAATTGCTTTATTTTATACATGTGCATTTAAACGGTAAGTTGTATTACAGTTTTATAAATAATAAAATACTTTGAATTAGAAATTAGAACTTTAAATTCTCATAAGAAATCAAGAGTTCAGATGCCAAAATCTTTAACTGCCATGTAAAAAACGAGCATTATTCTCAGCCTCGTATATTTATGTTCAGTTATTTCACTTTAAAGGCAATGAAAAACACGTATTCGTCACCACACTGCAAAAAATGCTTTTCTTACTTAGATTTTTTGTCTTGTTTCTAGTCCAAATATCTAAAAATTCCTAAATCAAGGAGAATTTTATTAGACAAGCAAAATATATCGTCTTGTTTTGAGAAATAATATGCCAATATTATGTGAGTTTTTCCTTAAAACAAGCAAAATAATCTGCCAATGGGGTAAGCAAAATAATCTTACGTCCAAAGAAAAAACAAGATTATTTTGCTTACCCCATTGGCAGATTATTTTGCTTGTATTAAGGAAAAACTCACTTAATATTGGCATATTATTTCTCAAAACAAGACAATATGTTTTGCTTGTCTACAAAATGCTTCTTCATATAAGAAATTTTAGATATTTAGACTAAAACCAAGAAAAAAATCTAAGCAAGAAAAGAATTTTTACAGTGTATAAAAATAAAATCAGTCCACACACAGTAGTTTTGAGAAAATGCTAAATTTAGAAGCAAATATTAAATGGCGTTTAGAGATTTTTGCATCTAAACTATACTTATTTTTAAAATACAATTTTTTTTTATCATACTTTTTTTGGGGGGAAATCTGTAAACTCGATTTAAATTAAAAACTGAAGCCTATAGGCAAATAACAAACTGGCTAGCGCATTCAACCTTCCTCAGTGAGAATTTGGCCATTTGAATAATAATAATAATAATAATATAAATTCAAACATAACAATAATCCAACTTTTGGTCTTTCAAACAACCTGACCCCCCCTTGACCCTGTTGACTATTTAATTTAAATTAAACAATTGTATGAAGAGAGGATTACTTAATAATACATATTCAGTAGCAGTTAAATAATAAATAACAATAAATAACAATAAATAACAATATATATATATATATATATATATATATGTATAAAAAAAACTATATTCATTCTTGGCAGCGGTGTGGGGGATTTGTACTCACTCGTCCCCAGTCCCCACCAATGTCAAGTGCATTTAACTCCTAATATTGCTAGTTAACACACTCAATGCATTTTATTTTCAACACATCCCATCATTTATAAAATTTCAGCTTCTACTAAATGGTTGATTATGTCTGTTTATGGTAAAAGTACCGGAAGTAATACATGCACTATGAAAATCAGAGAAATATGAAGTGTTTCTGTTTTTTGTTAGTCCTAATTGATGTTGTTTTCAAATACAATAAATTCGTTAATATACAGTTTGCAGTGGCTCATTCATTTTTGGAGGGTGCTGCTCCTACATTTTTATAGTTGGGAGCACCGGCAATTTCAAGCTCTGCATTAGACAAATACTGCTTTTTATTTATTCTTATTTTTGTTTATGTATTGTTCTGTCATTTATTTACAGTGTAAAATTATTTCTTTTTAAATGTCAAAAACATTCATTTTTTTTAAGCATAAAGAGAGACATTTACTATTGTTTGTTTTTGATATTATTTTGTGCTAGGGTTGTCACGATTTTGATTTCTAATCGAAATCGATCGAAATTTATGCTCAATTTCGATTATCGAGTCAAAAAATAGAATCGTCGATGCTGCCACGCCCCAATGTCACGTCAGCTTGGCTTGCCAAGCGGGAAAAAAACAGGCTTGTTGAAGTGCTTGTTAAACTGCAGAAGCAGGAGACCCGTCGACAGAACTTAAACCCTCTCCTCTTTCAATGAAGTCGCCGGTGTGGAAGTATTTTGGATTTCCAGTGAGTTATGTTGACAACGTTCGTGTTGTCGACAAAAAAAAAAAAAAAACACAGTTTAGCTAGCTCTGCAATGTACGTATTACGGTTTGTCCGATACACAACACCGGCATCGTGATCCTCCGCCCGCCCCCGTTGCAAATCCGCTCTCGCGAAAAGTACACACTCAGGCCCTGTTTACACTGTCTTTGTTTTTAAATGGCATTTTAGAACGACAACAATTTGACATCCACGGTGGCGTGTAGCATTTCTGAGCAGCCCTCCTTCCTCTCTACCTCTGAAAATGTACATCACGTGACCACACAGACACAGACGCACACACAGCGGGTTCAGGCAGTCAGAGGACTGCTTCAATCTTTCACTCGCTTGTACTTAGTCATTTTAGCGAACACCTCAGATACTGTTGGCTGGTTCCTGTTGGTTGTGCGTCTTTTTTACCGACGCCATTATAACGACACAGATCACTGCCTATTCACGAGTCCCGCAGAAAAAGTGATTGACAGGTGGTAATTATGTGTGTATCTTGCCTTTATTCATTTACTCTATGATTTGTTTATGGGTAAAACAAAGACCATGCAGGTCAGGTAGTTTAAACGGTAGGCTACAAATAATTAATTGGTCATTAATTAATTAATTATTCATAATCGAAAATCGAATAGAATCGTGCCTTTAGAATCGAAAATGTAATCGAATCGAGGATTTGGAGGATCGTGACGCCCTTATTTTGTGCTGTATTAATTAGTTACTGAGCAGCAATAAGTAACACTGTAAAATATAAGGAGTTCATAAGTTCATCTTATTCTAAACTAGTGGGGTTTAAAATTAATGCATAATAATCGTGAAACCGTGATTGTTTCTCAGACTATAATCGTACAACCAAAATCTATAATCGTTGCATCCCTACACTACTGGGCAGTCAAATCAGCGTGAGACTGAGATGACATTATTTGGGCATGTTTAGCTGGAGTTTTATCATTCACACAGGATGATATTAAAATTTGAGAGAAGTTTTGGTGGGACCAACATCAGACTGATGAGTTGAATCTCAGATAATGGGTGGTTACTGGGTGGAGGATCCTGAGTTGCGAAAGAGAAATAGCAGTGCTGATGTCAACACTGATGCTATTTACAGCCAGAAAGTGACCAGTCAGTGAATGGAAAGTGCTTTTCTTCTTCTTTTTAAATCATTGTGAGAGCAGCTGACTGGTGATGAAGGTCAGATACTCCTACATAAACAGCAATGATGATATGAGTCTTCCTCCTGAAACCAGGTAGTTAGTTAGAATTGGTTACACTTCGTGCTGTAGGTACGTTTTGACCCTTCTAAAGCATAAAAACACTGCGGCACGGCAGAAGCACAGAATATGCACTGACTTAAGAAATGGTAATTGTAACTGAGGTTTAATTTTAATACTGATTCGTAGAAGTGTGAACCTACACTAGTCTCACGGTTCGGTTACGATTATCACGCCATCGATTCGGTTCAATTCGATATCTCGGTGCATCACGGTGCATTGACGGTGCTTTCCATACACAGTTTTATATTTTCTTCACAGCAGCAGTTCTTGTATTAAAATGTATGAATATATTTATATTTATATATTATTTGTAATACAATTTTGTCATTTAATACAAACAGTCAGATTTATAAACTGTAACTTAAAACAAAACGAGCATTTAGCAAATAATATAAACAAATATAAATATCCAGCTCAATTTCTGATCCTTGTCTAGTTCTCTTACACCCCTTTGATTGGTCACACCCTCAATCAGCTGCGCGCTGCGTTCTTCACATATAAGTGATACTGATAAGCGGCAGGCGGCAGCGGCGATCTTACAGCTGATTTATGATAGACACGGTGGAGAAAATTCGGCAGACACGCGCTCGTTTCTGTTTGCAAAAGTAACGCTGTAAAACAGCCGAGAAGAGAAGAAAAGCCACGCCAGCAGGTCAAATGGGCCACTGTGTGTGTGAGAAAGAGAGAGAGAGACAGAGCGCGAGAGAGAGAGAGAGAGAGAGAAATGGTGTAGGCTACTTTCATTCTCTCGATCTCAGTGAAGTAGGGGCTATTGTTGTATGTCAGTGAAAGACTGATCCAGCAAACACACACAGTGAAATTGTGCACAGTTTATGAGTTTTAAGTAGTTAAAACGCTGTAAATACTCGCGATCGCCTCCCTCGCGACAGAGCACATATGAGGTAAATGACGTCAGTAATAACCGGTTATGATTATTACTGAACCGATACCGAATTGTCCGCGTCTGCATCTCAGTGCACCGAAGAAACGATTAATTTTGACACCCCTACTGATTCGGGTGTATCTGAATCCCTGCAGACAGTCGGTCAGAACTGTGTACTGTCATCTATAAGAAATTCACTCAGACTCCATTTCACATTCAACCATTTACTGACGATAAGTTGTGGTTTTCTGAAACAATACAAAAATAATCTCACATAAGTAATTATATAAATACCAATAAGAACAGCAAATCACAATACTTATGAAATATGAATACAAACTGCAGTAACCGCACACCATATAAAACATCTTATAACATCTCATTTAACATCTTAAAAGATGTTAAAAAGTCTTTTTTACGAGGTCTTACATTTTGTTCAAGCGTTGTCCAAAGTGTTTGACTCCAACAAAGCATGAATATATTTATTTTCCTCCTAATATTAACAACGGCGTGCTCTATCCATGTTATTTGTTATGACGTTCTCCACATGTAGCGAATTTATAGAGCGAAACAGACGAATAAAATGGGAAAATGTAAGGTTATGTACTCCTGGTTGGAGAAAGACAAGTTTAAACAGTGGCTGAAATAGAGGTGTAAACCAATACTAGTCTCACGGTTCGGTTACGATTATCATGCCTTCGTTTCGGTTAAATACGATACCTCTGTGCATCATGGTGCATTGACGATGCTTTCCATATACAGTGTTATATTTAAGGGGGAAAGCTATAACAAGCTGTCTGTATAAACACTCAGACACACAGCACCACACTGTCTCACATTCACACACATACACAAACATAGACAGCACCAAACAAACACACACACATTTAAGCCCTCGCAACAGGGAGAGCTCGCGCTGAGCGGAGCAGAAAAAAAAAGCAAGCACTTTTCCGACGGTCCCTTACTGAGAGCTCCTCTCAGCGCGAGCTCTCCCGGCTAAACACATATTGCGAGGGCTTAAACGGAGCAGTGCTCGTAATGTCGAGCGAAAAAAAAGAAAGACAGCTGTGAAACATAACCAGCTTTGTCTACAACAACAAATGTGCATTGAATTGTGCAAAAAATGTGGATGACAACAAATGAATAACTGTCCAAGACATAAGCCTTCTTCTTCAGGAAAAGTGGCAGGTTCTTCTTTATAAAAAGTAGCTTCTCTGCTGTCTCGCATGAAAGTCGGTTTCTCTTCTCATCGATGACATGAGATGCAGCACTAAACAGTCTCTTGCTGTCGGCTTTCGGTGCGCGGCTCATCTGTAGTACGAGCCTGTTTACTCTCTGCGCTGTGCATCACCTGACCGTCTCCAACACCTAGCTGCTTTCCCAAGTCCAACTCGGCCTGGATCATTTCTCGTGTGCGCAGCTTTTACCCCAAATCCAAGTAATGATCTTTATATCGTGGATCAAGCACAGTCGCGATGAAGTACGTTGTTCTGAGTCCGCCTAACTAAATCATGCGCTGACAGCTTTTAAAGCCTGGTTTATACTTCTGCGTCAAGTGACCGGCGTGACCCACGGCGCATGCAACGCGCGTAGCTGTGCATTTATACTTCTGCGCGCTGTCTCTGTTGGTCTGCATTAACACTTCTGAAACGCTAGTTGGCAGTGAGGTGTAAATGTTCCTCTGTGTCGAGTTTCTTCGCTGCTTTTTTGCGTTTCCTGAACACTTCCGGGATGTACAAGTGGCTCAAACTCGCTCATTTTGAGGCAGGAACCGGCGGACGTGCAACAACTTTAACTATGAGGTAAACACAAAACAAAACTTTCCATCTGGAGCTCCTTAACGGGACACCACACCACCGCGCTCATTTCTGCCCCCCCCCCTGAATATACAGCGCCCTTAGCATTTGCCTATGGTGCCCTACGGCCCTGGGTTGCCTGAGTGTTGTAAATACTCGCGCTCACCTCCCTCGCGACAGAGAGCATAGGAGATAAATGACGTACATAACCGGTTATGATTATTACTGAACCGATAGCGAATTGTCCGCGTCTGCATCGCCGTGCACGGAAGAAACAATTCATTTTGACACCCCTAGGCTGAAACCTGTCTCTGAACAGCCACGTAATTTATTCTTTCAAGAATTGTTTCTTTCGAGCTTTTCTGTGCTCCATTGATTTAACTACAACTGTTTATTAAGTTAAAGGTTCGATACTGATTAGAACTTGAAGTGGCGATGCGGTCTTAAAACATTCTGAGAAGGTCTTTAAAAAGTCTTAAAGGTATTGAAATTATCTTTAGGATTCCTGCATATACCCTGTATGTAGAGAATTGAAAATTGGTACTTAAACAAACGTGATACTGGATTGTCAACTATTTACACTCGTGAACATGTTTAAATGTCGTAGAAACAGCAGTGTTTTGTTGCAAGTGCTGATGTGATGCGTTTGAATTGTGAAGTGTAGATTTTTGATGGCATTCAATGCTATAATTCTGACGTTGAAGGGGACATTTTGCACCCCTTAATTACAAGATGTAAAATAGGTGTCTGATGTCTCCTGAGAGTGTGTGTGAAGCTCACAATACCACACAGTAATGTTTTATAACTCTCTGAGACTGACCCTGTTAGTCAAATTGTGCTGATTTGTTTCAAGTTGTAATGCATATACAAAACCTTTTATTATGTCAAAGAAGAGTGTAAAAATATACATGTACATTACAGATCTCAAAATATACAACATTTATACAAAGAGTGTTTCAACATGAGGCATTTAATACACAGTGAGAGAACACCTAATGCTAAAGCTCAGATGTCCACTGAGAGACTGTGAATGTGAACTGCAGCCATTTGTCGATTCGTCCGTCTGTCTGTCTGTCTGTCCGTCTGTCTGTCTGATTCTGTGTTTTGTTTGTAAACGGTAGAGCAGAAATTGTTGGTGGTTTTAAAACTTTGACTTTTTCAAACGGCGGTATACCTTGAAAACGGTTATCGTCCCATGTCTAGTCTGTGTGTCTGTTTGTGTCTGTCTGTCTGTTTTGTTTGTGCGTCTGTCTGTCTGTCCGTCCATCCGTCTGTCTCTTTTGTTTGTCCATTCTTCCTGTCCTTCTGTCCGTCTGTCCGTCCGTCTGTCCGTCCGTCCGTCCGTCCGTCTGTCTGTCTGTCTGTCCGTCTGTCTGTTTTGTTTGTTCATCCCTCTGTCTGTATCTTTCTATTTTGTTTGTCCTTTTGTCTGTCCGTCTGCCCGTCTCTTTTGTTTGTCTATTCGTCTGTCTGTCTCCTTGTCTGTCTGTTTTGTTTGTCTATTTGTCTGTCTGTCTGTTTAGTTTTCTCATCCGTCTGTCTCTGTTTTGTTTGTTCATCCCTCTGTCTGTCATTGTCTCTTTTTTTGTTTGTCCATTCGTCTGTCTCTCTGTCTGTCTGTTTAGTTTGTCCACCCCTCTGTCTGTCTTTATGTCTTGTTTTGTTTGTCAAATTCATCTGCCTGTTTTTCAGTCTCTTTGTTTTGTCTGTCTATCTATCTATCTGTCTGTATGTCTGTTTTGTCCATCTGTATATCTGTTGTTCAGTCCCTCTGTTTGTTTTGTTCATCCGTTTGTCTGTCTTTCTGTCGGTTTTGTTTGTCCATGCATCTGTCGTTCTCTTTTTCTTATCTGTTTTGCCTATTTATCCATCTGTCTGTTTTGTATGTCCGCCCGACTGTCTGTTGTTTGTCCATCTGTCTCTTTCTGTATTGTTTGTTCATTTGTTTGTTTGCCTGTCTGTCGATCTGTTTTGTCTATCCAGCCATCAGTCTGTCTGTTTTATCCGTCCGTCCGTCTGTCTGTCTGTTTTGTCTACAGTGTTGTTAATAGGCCTGCATGATATTGGAAAAAACAGACATTGCGATATTTACTTTTCCTTTAATATATATTGTGATATGAATACAGTTGCACCAGACGACTGAATCAGCTCTATTAAAATAATAAATACCTTTAAAACTTTGACTTTTCCAAACGGCGGTATACCTTGAAAACGGTTATCGTCCCATGTCTAGTCTGTGTGTCTGTTTGTGTCTGTCTGCCTGTTTTGTTTGTGCATCTGTCTGTCTGTCTGTCTGTCCGTCCGTCTTGTCTGTTTTGTTTGTTCATCCCTCTGTCTGTATCTTTCTTTTTTGTTTGTCCTTTTGTCTGTCCGTCTGCCCGTCTCTTTTGTTTGTCTATTCGTCTGTCTGTCTCCCTGTCTGTCTGTTTTGTTTGTCTATTTGTCTGACTGTTTAGTTTTCTCATCCGTCTGTCTCTGTTTTGTTTGTTCATCCCTCTGTCTGTCATTGTCTCTTTTTTTGTTTGTCCATTCGTCTGTCTGTCTCTCTGTCTGTCTGTTTAGTTTGTCCATCCCTCTGTCTGTCTTTATGTCTTGTTTTGTTTGTCAAATTCATCTGCCTGTTTTTCAGTCTCTTTGTTTTGTCTGTCTGTCTGTTTGTTTGTATGTCTGTTTTGTCCATCTGTATGTCTGTTGTTCAGTCCCTCTGTTTGTTTTGTTCATCCGTTTGTCTTTCTGTCGGTTTTGTTTGTCCATGCATCTGTCGTTCTCTTTTTCTTATCTGTTTTGTCTATTTATCCATCTGTCTGTCTGTTTTGTATGTCCGCCCGACTGTCTGTTGTTTGTCCATCTGTCTCTTTCTGTTTTGTTTGTTCATTTGTTTGTTTGCCTGTCTGTCGATCTGTTTTGTCTATCCAGCCATCAGTCTGTCTGTTTTGTCCGTCCGTCTGTCTGTCTGTTTTGTCTACAGTGTTGTTGATAGGCCTGCATGATATTGGAAAAAACAGACATTGCGATATTTACTTTTCTTTTAATATATATTGTGATATGAATACAGTTGCACCAGACGACTGAATCAGCTCTATTAAAATAATAAATATGTTTAGATTGATTGGGATGATTTTGTAGGATAGTGCTTGTAAATAAAGTAAAACCAATGACAAGCATATATAAATTCAACAAAGCAAAGATACAAATGAACAGCGCTCTCTGCTTTCCTCTGAGGCCGTTCTCACACTATGTACAGTTGCCTCGTACCAGGCCAAAGCACGCTTGTCCCCCCTCCCGTCTCCCCCGACGGCCCGCGCTCACACCACAAACGGGCCTCGGCACGCTTACGTCATCGATGCTGCGCTGTTCAGTAGGGCTGTAACGATACACCAAACCCACGATTCGGTACGTATCACAATTTTTGACCCACGATTCGGTTCGTATCACGATTTTTTGTGACCTGTCAGTCAGCACTCTCAAAGGTTCAAACAGAAATCGCACAGCACGGTTACAGAAAAGTTTGCGCTGTTACCTGACATCTGGTGAATGCCCATCCCTCTCTGCGCAGCCACATTAACAGTGTGAGCAAATCATCGTATATGCGCTGAAAATCCGGCCGCTTTGACAGCATTGGTAATGTTTCTGGCGTTGTCGGTTGTCAAGCGGGGTTAAGTTGTTTTTGTTTTTGATATTCTTGACACATTCAGCACACACAGCTTCGTGCGAGCTCTCCCGGCTAAATATTGCGAGGGCTTAAACGGAGCAGTGCTTGTAATGTCGAACGAAAAAAAGTGTTAATTAGCTCAACTTTTGCAGGCACGCGTGACGTTATTGGAAAGGTAGTCACGGGGTGTGTCGCGATTCTCCCGCGACACAGAATCGTAGATCTGAGTGTTGCGATTTCGATTTTATATCGTGTATCGTTACAGCCCTACTGTTCAGTGAGAAGCGCTCTCTCACCCAGCAGCACAGAGGAGATTTCTCTAGTTGTATAGTTTCAGTCGTTTGATATGCAGTCACATGCAGTCAAATATTTCGCCAAACAGTCCTTAGGGATGCGGGGACACGCAGTCAGATATTTCGCCGAACAGATCCGCCACTTTTGGCGCTCAAAAACAATCATAAAGCCCTCGTGCTGCAGGAATGAGGAGGTCTTCTGAAGATGCAGCTGTCGTGCAGTGAGGAGTTCTCGTCTTTAATGAACTACGGCAGTTTGCGATCACTGAACAGTAAGAATGATTAATAAATCCATATGAAACAGCCCCTTAAAGTCACGTCTCGCTTTCAGTTTCGGGCTTTGGCGTGTTTTGCACTCACACACAAGCGTACTGTGCCAAAGCCCAAGTGAACCGCGCTCAGGCACACCTCTTCTAACTGGGCCAGGGCCGGCCAAGTGAACCGTGCTTGAGCCTGATTCAGCGCACTCACACTTCTTAAACGATCTGGGAAACGGGCCTGGGCACGGTACGGATGGCATAGTGTGAGTAGGCCCTGAGAGTAATAAGTAATAATCAGGTGCAGAAATTGAACAATCAGATGTGAAATAACTCAGTTCTCATCAAATAAATAATTGAATACATCTTGTTAAAGCTATGGATGATATTTGGCATTGTGATTATTTTTCCTGTGAGATCTTTTTTGTGTTCAACAGAAGAAAGGCACTCATTACAGTTTGTAACCACCTGAGAGAGAATAAATTGTGTGTGAATTTCATTTATTGGGTGAACGATCCCTTTAAAGTGTGTCTGTCTGTCCTTTTCTGGTTTTCTCTCTTTCTCTGTCCGCCCGTCTGTCTGTCTCACAAGACTTCCTGGTAGGGAGAGGAAGTGCTGGCGGTGACGGTTGGGTGACGTTGATAGTTGAGTTTGTCATAGATGGTTTGAGGCTGCAGGGGGAGTAGAGAGAGTGACGTTACTACAGGTTCCAGAGAAATGTGAAGCAGCTCTGAGTCATTAATGACCGTAAATGACCACACTCATCTAGCAGACCGCTGAAATTATTGTCCACGTCGTATTCAATTCCTAAGAATGAGTTTAAATGTTGTATATGGCTGATTCCAGCGTTATGGATGTGACCTTTGCAGTAAAAGTTCAAAACAATAATATACAGAGAAAGTATACGTTAACATCTTATTGAAACATCGGTTTATATTTTCCAAAACAACTCACCACAGAGTTATGGGATCAAAACATTTCAATCTGTGAACATTTTTTATACTTTAAATCAGCAAAATAAACATGCGTTATGGATGTGACCAAAAAGTCAGTGAGTTTACAGTATACAACATGTTTTGTAGAAATTCAGTGAATTAAACTGCACAACCCAAAATAAATAATGCTCATCAGAAGGAGAAAAGTTGCCTTTTCTTAGAACAAAAATGATTCATTTTATTTTGACATTTGCATTTTTTAGGGAAAAGCTTTGTTATGGATGTGACACTTTTTCGTTTCATTTGTGTGACTTTGGTAAATCAAATATAATAGTTTGAAAACATTGACTGAGACATTTTGAAGTATTTTTAAAGTATTGTAAAACACTTGCCTATTCAATAAATGTAGAAATGGTTTTGCTATTTTGGTAAAAACATTTTTCTTTTCATGGCAAGGTTGACATTTACATGGAATTGCTTGTATATTAATAATTAGGGGTGTAACGATACACTCAGCTCACGATACGATGTGTATCACGATATACTGTTCACGATTCGATATGTATCACGATATTTGGAATAAAAATTTAAAATTGAACTGAAATGCAAATTTTACCAAGTAAACTATTTTTTATGTATTTCTTTTGTTTCAACTTGTTAAACTGAACCTTCTTTTAGAAAATAAATTAAACAGGCCTGTCTCTGGAAAATAAAACAATTAAAAAACTTCTTAAAAATATTATTGAAATGACAGAGACAAAATCAAGGAACAATTTAAGTAAAGGTGCAAAAAAAAAAAGCTTTCTATTCAATTGAATTTAACAGTAAGAGCTTAAGGCTTTGCTTGGTCACTTGCGTTTTTTGTTTGTGCAAAAAAAATCCACATTTCCAGGTAATCAGCAGTTCTATAAGATAATCCTGAACTTATGTGTATCTGTCTGGGAGGTTTTTATGGATGGCTATTTGTCTTCATGTTGGGCATGATGAGTGACAGGGTGGCCGTCTTTTCATTACACAGGACAGTCGTGGCTCTTTTCAGCAGTTTAGGCAGGTTTACTATTTCTTCGGTGTCGCTGATGTCGGCGCTATCAAGTGTATCATGTTGACGTGCATTTTTGTGTACCTCTGGACTCAAAAGGGTTAATGCTCGTCGTAATCATAACCTTAAAATGCGATATGATTGTTTAAATAATGTGCACGCTTTCGGTTTCATTTCCACTGCTAAGTGCTGTTCATACTTCACACGCGGCTCCTGAAAGATCACTCTGTTCCACAAACTGAATGTTGTTTACTACTTTATTAGTCAAAACCTGCAGGTTCTGTTCACTGAAGCAGACGCGCGCGTATGGCAAGCCGTTTTAGCATTTAAACCTTTGTTCTGACTATCCATAAATATATTTAATTCATATTTAATTAAATTCATTTAGAGATATCTCTAATTATATTTTGACTAGTCTAATTATAATTATGACTAGTCAAAATATAATTAGAGATATCTCTAAATATATTTATGGATAGTCAGATCAAAGGTTTAAATGCTAAATCGGCTTGCTATACGCGCGCGTCTATCATATTCCGCCCTCTGTAGTAACAGCTCACGTCTTGTGTGATTTTGCGGCCGCCAATACATCATTATATAAAGACAGAATGATATTTTAGGGTGAATTGTACCTTATAAATACAGTATGTGACTCTTTCAACACCATTAGAAGGTATCTCTGTCGCTGTGCAAAGTATGTAAATCACTGTGAAGACTTTAAAACTTAGGATGTTTGACCCAGTATGCGTGTCAAAAAGCGGACGAGTCTAAAGCAATGACTGTACAACCGAAATGTTGCCAGACGTCTGATTTTGAGAAGATGGGCCATCCTCTATTTCAGCTCCACTCATCTTGGTCTGCTAACATTACTGCTGCTGCAATCTGAACTCACGTGCGACAGCAGGTGGAACGCAGCTCACGTTCAAACAGCTCAACTAATAAGAGAAAACGGACGTCATATCGTAATCAAATCGTCATAACTCCACGATGCATATTGTGACATTTTTGCATCGCAATAAATTGTACAACGATAAATCGTTACACCCCTATTAATAATAATTAAATGCAAGTAAGGTATCTAATAAAAAAAAAAAAATTCAAATAATTTTCCATCGTCATTTGGAAAGAAATAGGTGTTCAGCTATCTATGCAGTTGAAGTCAGAATTATTAGCCCCCTGAATTATTAGCCCCCATGTTTAATTTTTTTCCCAAATTTCTATTTAGCGGAAAGCAGATTTCTTCAACACATTTCTAATAATAACAGTTTTATTAACTCATTTCTAATAACTAATTTATTTAATCTTTTCCAAAGATATTTTTCAAGACACTTCTGTACAGCTTAAAGAGACATTTAAAGGCTTAACTAGGTTAATTAGGTTAACTAGGCTGGTTAGGGTAATTAGGCAAGTTATTGTATAACGATGCTTTGTTCTGTAGACAGTCGAAATAAAATAGCTTAAAGGAGCTAATAATATTGTCCTTTAAAATGTTTAAAAAATTAAAAAAATGCTTTTATTCTTATTCTTTTTAAGACTTTCTCCAGAAGAAAAAATATCATTAGACATACTGTGAACATTTCCTTGCTCTGTTAAACATCATTTGGGAAATATTTAAAAAAGAAAATAAAATTCAAAAGTCGCTTAATAATTTAGACTTCAAGTGTATATTTATACAGTTAAAAGTAACACTTTATTTTGATGGTTCATTTGAGTATTAGTAGACTGTCTGCTTAATATCTGCTGATACTGCTTCTTCAACAGACATTTAACTGACTAGAAGACACTTTGCATGTACATGTCAACTTACACTAACCCCAACCCAACAGTCTACTTATAATCTAATGAGAATTAGTTGCCATGTAGATGCAGTGTAACTTAAATTTAACAAACGGACCATCAAAATAAAGTGTGACCAAACAAAAATAATAAGTCAATAAAAAATACACACAAAGCACCAGTGTGTGTATAATAATCAGCCTCAACAGAATGGAAAAAATATAAGGGAATAAAAATCTCGGATGTTTTTATGGTGATTAAGGGATAATTCCAGACTAAATAATCTTACAAATGTTTGTCAAATGCTAAATTGCTATGAAATGCACACTTATGTTTATAAGCACAAGCTTGAGAGGACTTCAAGTATGAAGCAGAACAGTGATGGATTAATCGCTGGCCACTTTATTAGGTACATCTCTTTAGCATATCTTGGCAGATATTATTAGACTTTTTGTTTTGGCTGCAGCTCGATGCATTTATGGTGTAAACATGATCACAATGATCTTCTGTCGTTCAAGCTGAGCTTATAGGGGCAGTTGTGGCTTAATGCATATTGATTTAGACTAGGAATTTAAAGGGTGCAAGAATTGAAGATGGTGGGAGTGAATGTACTGCTCTCCAGGGCCGGAGTGGGACTCATTTTCAGCCCTGGAGTTTCAAGCCAGACCGGCCCACCTCAGTTCACGACTGATTCCAATTCAGTTACTAATGGCACTATCACGTCTTTTTCAAGAAAACTGCTGCTTTAGAAATTCAAATGTTCAACAGCCCTAACAGTATTTTATGTCTTAACAATAAAATCGAAAAAAAAAAAAAAAAAAAAAGATTTTTCATGTGAGATTCGATCACAGGTCTGTGCCATTGAAATGCAATGTGTAAAATACGGTAAAATAATGATTAAAAAGAGTAAAGCTATGGTCAAAAAAATAAATAGAAGAAAAAAGTGTGACTGCTGAGAGTGCAAGCAGCTAGGGACACCGGCCCTCGCGGCCAAAAAACAGACCGGCCCACCAGGAATTCTCCTGGTCCTCCCGATTAGCCAATCCGGGCCTGCTGCTCTCTCTGTGTGTGTGTGTGTGTGTGTGTGTGTTTGTGTGTGTGTGTGTGTGTGTGTGTGTGTGTGTGTGTGTGTGTGTGTGTGTGTGTGTGTGTGTGTGTGTGTGTGTGTGTGTGTGTGTGTGTGTGTGTGTGTGTGTGTGTGTGCGTGCGTGCATGCTCTAACTTTTCAGTCGTGTGTGTGTGTGGGTACTTGGCTGGGTTGAAAGCAGACGGCCAATTTGAAGTGTGGTTTAGCATACTCGACAATACCCACTTCACTACTTCTCACTTCACTTCAGAATGGAGAAGTGACCTTTGTCTTGGTTATCGTGTCAGACAGGCTGGTCAGAGTGTTCTAGATACTGCTGATCTACTGGGTTTTCCTACACAACCATCTCTAGCGTTTTGTATTTTGCACGAATATCCTGAATGCGAGATTTCAGCACAGTTTGCTTGACGTGGGTGTGAATGACAAATGGATGTAGGGATGCTAGATTCTACCAAAGTTCCTTTAAGGCAAGTTGTGTCAAACTGATCTGGGTTAACTAAAATAAAAGAGCTGCACAGCTGATGAGTCAGAACTAAACACGTTATGCTGGGCGACACGGTGGCTCAGTGGTTAGCACTGTCGCAAGAAGGTTCGATTTCTGGCTGGGCCAGTTGGCATTTCGGTGTGGAGTTTGCATGTTCTCCCCGTGTTGGCGTGGGTTTACTCCACAGTTCAAACACATGCGCTATAGGGGAATTGATCAGCTAAATTGGCTCTAGTGCATGTGTGTGACTGTGTATGGATGTTTGGAAATGAAAATGAATGAACCAAACTCTTTCTTCTGCTCCTATCTGTCTGTCTGTTTAGCTTTTGTGTATGTGTCTGCTGATGATTCACATCGAGTTTACTAGAAATACTGATCAAAATGGAAGCTTATGTAAAAAAGTTTTGCTTGTCGCTGATTTCCAGTTTTGAAACAGAGCTCAATCTGAATCATTTCATTGTAAATAGCATGTGAATGTGCACGTTCGGTGTGTGTTACTTCCAACCAGGGCCGGAGTTGGACTCCTTTTCAGCCCTGAAGTTTCAAGCCTTATGCCCCATTCACACGTGGCTTCAGCGTCAGCGCTTGACTGAAGGCGTGTCTGAAGTTGGGGCTGACGCGATCATCATAGCAGTGTCAGCCAATGAAATTCAGTCAGCAATAGGCCACTGTCTAGCTGGTGTATTTGCATACAGCGATCTGATTGGCTGACGCTTCCGTCGGCGCTTGAAAAGTTGAGCTAGTCCCAACTTCTGCCGCAAGCAACACCTCTGAAGTGGTGCGGAAGAATCCACAATGCAGTTCGGCAACGCCTGACGTCACTCATTCAAAGTGAATAGGAAGTGTTGACGCTGACGCCCCGTGTGAATGGTGCGTTAGATCGGCCCACCTCAGTTCACAACTGACTATATTAAAATAAGGTCATTTCCAATTCAGTTTCTAATGACACTGTCACGTCTTTTTCAAGGACTCGGCTGCTTTAGAACTTCAAATGTTTTTCATAAATATGAGAACATTAAAGGGTAGCTAAATCTTCAACACTATTCTTTAAAACATCACAACGTCTTTTCCTTCAATATCTGAATAAATGTTCTGTGCTAAATTCTTTATAAATATCCAGTCCTTTGTAATTGTGGTCACACAAAAAAATAAAAATAAAATATGTACACCTACATATGTAACCTAAACAGTATTATATGTATTAACACTAAAAATGAAAAAAAAAATACTCTGGTGAGATTCGAACTTGGGTCGACGACATTGTAACGCATTGTGCTGACCGCTGGACCACAATGTTGCTATTATGCTGGTGAGGTTGGAGGAAAAAATAAGTATTGCACTGTCATCTGCAAGACTCTTTTAACCACAGTAAAATTCATTAATATTAATTATACGAATTCTTATATTCACTAAGGTGCCGCTGTTTGGGGTCGAATGATAGTCACGTAATTAACCTGCAGGCTGCATTTTGCTCACGGGGCTGCGAGAAAATAAATAAAAAGAGCAAAGCTGCAGCAAAATAATGAATAAAAGAGTGAGAATATGGTCAAATAAATAAATAAATAAATAAAAAGTGAGACTACTGAGAGTACAATAAGCTAGGGACACCAGCCCTCGCGCCCAAAGAACAGATCGGCCCATCGGGAATTCTCTCGGTCCTCCCGATTAACCAATCTGGGCCTGCTTCCAACTGTCCTTACTTATTCAATACACTGATTTAAGGCAGTTCTGAAGGCGAAAGTGTTTCTGATCTGGTACTATTAAGGAAGACCTTATAAAGTGGCCAGAGAAAGTATAAATTGAGTACTCACCAAGTTTTTATCGACTTTGATGTCGTCCACTGTTTCATAAATGGACATCCCGTTCACAACACTTTCAGTTCGCTTCTGTAATGCAGATCATATCAGGTGAGCTGCTGGACACATTTCCTCATTTCTGTTCTAATAATCACGTTGGTATGCATCTAAATAAACAACTGTGTCTAGGAAGTACAGCGGGGGAAACAAGTATTGATCACGTCACCATTTCTAAATATTTCTAAAGGTGCTGTTGACTTGAAACTTTCCCCGGATGTTTATAACAACCACAGAAATCCATAAAGAAAACAAAACTAATGAAGTTCTGTGTAATGAAATAAAATGAAGCAGGGAAATATCATTGAACACATGAAGAAAGGGAGGTGTAGTTGGGCAGTGAATGCCCAGACAGCAGCTGAAATCTCTCAGTAGTTCTTCAGCAACCCTTTGCCCCTCCTCTGTGTAAATGAATAGCAGCTGCTTCAGTCCTACATCTACATTAGCAGGAGGATGAAGATGAATCCAGGGTGGACATTTCAGCAGGATAATGAGCTGTAGAATGGCCCAGCCAATCACTTGAGCCGAATCCAATAGAGAATACAAAATAAAGCTCAGATTTGATAGACGAGACCCCAGTGGTGTAGCGCAAAAAGCAGAGGCCCTCCTGCAGGGATCACTGACGGGGCCCTCTGATAAGGAGGGGGGGGTTGGAGACGACAACGATCACTAATTGAGGAGCGGGGAAGGGAGGCGGGGTGGAGCGACAACACGTGGAAGCCTTCACAAACTGAGGAGCGATCACAAACCGGAAGTGGCGAGAGCGTCAAAGTAGCCAGAAGTCAATCATTTTCAATGACAATCGGCGGCGAGTAACAGCACGGTGCGTCTTCTCCGTTGTGGGCGTCGAGGAGACTTGAAATCAAGTAAACTTTATGGTATGATATGACGCGGTTCGGCGGCAAGCAATCAGAATGGAGTAGTCCACCGCTTGAGAGAAGTTCAGAGAACACAGACCTGTGAACTTTGGTTCCGACCACAGTTGTTCCCAAGAGTTTGATGCGGTTGCCGGATTTTCAATTATTGAAAATTGCGATGACGCAGGGCCCCCTAATCCGCTACACCATTGCGAGACCCACAGAAGCAGCAAGATTCTCTGTTGAAGTCAGTGAGAAACTCGCACCTGAGCAATGCATGTGGCTTAATTCTCCATATGAGAGACGTCTTCAAGCTGACATTACCAAAAAAGCCTTTTAAATAAAGTATTGTTTGAGGTTTTTGCCCAAATCTAGTTCAATTCCTTGTCAACAGCTCCTTTAGAGATATTATTCCCAGGAAAAAGCATGACATCTTGTTCAATACTTATTTTCACTGCTGTATTTAGAGAGAGTCCTCTCGCAGATTTGTCTGGATGTGAAAACATTGAGATGTCTGATTGGTAAGACGGAAATAAGCTGCTCACCTTTGCAGGGCCTTCAGGGTTGACGTCTTCATAGACCGTGATCCCAGCTTCACTTTCAGTTTGTCCTGAAATATATCAGATAATGAGGTCTGTATAATATTCAGCTGAAGACAATATTATAAGCCCTCCTGTGACATTTTAATTCTTCAAATATTTCCCATGTGCTGTTTAATTGAGAGTAGGCTTGTGCCGGTTTTCGGTAATGCGATAAATCACGGTAATGAATATGCACGATATTGTTATCGCGGGCACTTCAAAATACCGTGAAAAATAATAGATCCGAATTTATATTTTTAGAACGTGCATTAGCTTATTTTCCATCAACCGCTTGAAGAAACACTGCGTATATGCTGCGCAGAACTGATGCGCACTCTGATGTAAACAATGCCCACATGTAGAAGCACTGTGTGCATGCAGTGCGCGCCGCCGCTGCCACCGCACTCTAATCCTCACACGAAGAAGAAGTATGGCGGAAGGAGGAACGCTGCCGACAATTTATCCCCCTTTAGCTTATTTTCCATCAACCGCTTGAAGAAACACTGCGTATATGCTGCGCAGAACTGATGCGCACCCTGATGTAAACAATCCCCACATGTAGAAGCACTGTGTGCACGCAGTGCGCGCCGCCGCTGCAACCGCACTCTAATCCTCACACGAAGAATTTATCCCCCTTCAAAAATGGTAAAGCCAGAGGTTTGGAAATATTTTGGGTTTCAAAAAAATGTAGAGGGATTGCTGATCGAAGACGGTTTCCCTTTGTGTAAAACATGTGGACGGAAAGTGGCTGCTAAACACAGGAACACGTCTAACATGTTCGCTTATATTCGCGACAACCATCCACTGCAATTCAGGGAGATAAAGGTAAGACGCTTCTTTTCTCATGCTGAATACCACATAAAACAACTATTTGAAAGACAGGATGGCAAAATTACGTTAACTTATTTCCATTTGCTGCATGTTGCTTGCTTCCATGTAACGTTAGTTTAAGAGTTAGCATGAACTCCTCTGGTTACACTACACTTAAGTTTGCGTCTCGTATTTTAACAACAAAATACAATACTCAGCTAAAAGTAAGTTCTGTAATTTAATAATGGAAATTAGGCAGAATAATTTGATTTTAAGCTAAAAAAGGAATGCAACACAATCATACATTTTCACACAGTGCGAGTAAACTTGATGTTTACATGTTTACAAGAGAGTACAAGTAAAGTGCAAAACTTAAGCTCATCATCGTGTGTCTTCTATTACTAAAATATAGTATCAAATGACAGATGCATTTAGTTGAAAGTTGGAACTTGGTTTATTTTTAACCTAAAAACAAAAAAAACGAAAAAATTTACTTTGCTTGTATTCTCTGTCTGAACAGCATCTTTTATTTAAATTATCAGAGGTATGAAGTAATATTTTTCATTCCTATTTTACAGAGTGGCCATGCATCTAGCAGTGCTGGTTCATCTTCAGCTGAAGCCATCGTTCAGCCAACAGTTCAAGAGGCATTCCAGCGTCAGGCTTCATATGGACCTTCATCATGGAGCAGGAGGGTAAGGGCAGCATGAAGTCAAAGACTGAAGCTGAGATCAAACTGTATCTTTCTCTGCCACTAATAAAATCAGAGGCAGATCCATTGCAGTGGTGGAGTTTGCATGCTGAAGAACTTCCTCATCTTGCTACCTTGGCTAAGTTTGTCTGCATTCCTGCAACAAGTGTTCCTTCAGAGAAGGTATTTAGTGCCAGTGGACATATCCTCTCACCTCAGCGTTCAAAGCTCAAGCCAGAAAAAATGAACATGCTCTCATTTTTGCACTTTAATTTCGAGGACTAAAATATGCCAGGCCGCCCAGAAGAGATACCAGGAATTGGTTGAAAATGTTTATTGTTGATTCTTTAAAAATTGTTTTTTTGCTCTTAAATCTATTTAAAAACATATAACAAATGTTGTCCTTTTGCAGTTTGCACATTCACTTTGATATAATTGCTTAAGTTTACTTTTATATTGTGTATTGTTTTATTTATATTTATTTGTATTTAAATGTTTATAGTACTTTTAGTTAATTAAAAAGTTATTAAAGTTACTACGTTGACGAAACTGAAGTTTTTTGTGTTTTTTTACCTGTTTCTCTTGTAAAATTACAATACCGTGATAATACCGTATACCGTGATAAAAGCTCAATCAATTAATCGCAGCATGAAAATGTGATACCGGCACATGCCTAATTGAGAGACCATTGGATGACAGCACATAATATTTTACTAAAAACATTGCATCCGGAAACTATTGATAGCGCTTCTCTTTTTCCACATTTGTTTATGTTCCAGCCTTATTCCACAATAGTTTGAGTTCATTTATTTCCTCAAAATTTTACACACAATACCCCATAATGACAATGTAAAAAAAGAGTTTTTGAAATTGTTGCAAATTTGTGAAAAATAAAAAACCTAAATAAAAATAAAATCATTTTCTATATTTTGTACTGTGAGGATTTAACAAATAAAATTGAAACTTCAATTATTACATCTACAAAAACAAATAATTTCAAAAGTAGAGAATACATTAGGATAAAATGTAGAGAAGGAGAGGAAAAAAAACCAGTATAAATAAATTAAAACAATTGAAAGGACAGAGGGTGCGTTTTAGGACTATTGGGCTCCCTGGCTGGAATTGCTTGGGGTCCCCAAATCAATATATCCGCTCCTTTCTGTTAAACAATACTTGAGAAAGTTTTGGTAAGTATTAGACAGGAGGCTGGATGATTTTGATAATTTTAAACTGTATATTGTCATGTTTCTGCATGTAAACTCACCTTTACGCTTCCTCCACCGAAAGCACGCTATGATTATTCCGCTGAGTATGACAATAGCAAGGATACTGATGCTTATAGTCAACCAGAGCTCTTGACGGAAACCTAAAGAAAGAGTTTAATGAGTACAACACAATTAAGGAACAACTTCTAATCCAAAACATGCATGTTTAAGAATCTAACATAAAAAAACAGCAATGGCCCTCTTAAAGTAGAGTTTATTAATAAACTAATTCTAGAGGATCATGTGCTTATGATTGAACACAGCTGGCCTGCATTATCTATTCACCAATCAGACGATTCCTAAGCCACTATAAATACCCTTAGTTCCATATTACAGCCATCTTCATTTTGAAGAATCCCCCCTTCCACTCCTACTCCTTTCCTACTCCTTTCCCAGTGGTTTTCACTGTTGCCTCACAGCAAGAACGTCACTGGTTAGTCCTTACCAAGCCAGCCAACCTTTCTGTGTGCAGTTTACACGTTCTCCCCATGCTCACGTGGGTTTCCCCCAGGTTCCCTGGTTTTCTCCCACCATCGAAAAACATGCAACTTAAGTTAATTGACTAATCCGACACCATACACATGCTCCTAGCAAGTAGTTATCTCTTAAGAGCAATCACTATCTGTTCATTAGCTACTCCAGCAGGGGAGTTCTCCAGTCCTACCTGAGCTCAAACTCCCCTCTCGCCCTGCAACAGGAGGGGGCCCCGGGCTCGAGGATCTTATAAGCTTAGGGCTCTCTCCCGGGACAGCATGCCAAACAAGCTTTATAATCAATCATCAGCTAAGTGTGGACTCTTGATAAAAATAAAAGTAAATAAAGGAGCCTTAATAGTGATGATGAAGCTGTTATGACTGATCTGTGGGGATGTGAAGTGCTTCTGTTATCTTCATATGCAAGTTGTTTAAATTAAAATTTTATTTGTTCCAGTGTGATATGCAGTAAAATGCTTACATAAAAGTTTAGGATGAATTTGTGTGTTTAATTAATGTAAATGTAATGCCAAAGAAACCTTTTCTAGTGTAAACATCATTTTCATGAACCTAAGAATAATCTCTAGAGAAGCGTTTGTGGAATGAGTATATTGTAGTGATTTATCATGTATTTCATTGATTAATTAATGTCAATCAAAGGCGGCAACACCAAGGCTCCAAAAATACAAATTTATTAAATTAAAAAGGCTGACACAGAGCGTGCTGGCACGCTCTGTGTCAGCCTTTTTAATTTAATAAATTTGTATTTTTGGAGCCTTGGTGTTGCCGCCTTTGATTGACATTTATTTGCACTTTTTGCGGTTTTGGCTGAGCACCCAATTTAGAGAGATGTGCGTGCGTTTGTACAGTTTTTTCATTGATTAATTAATACCTGTAAAGAACCTTAAATTTTACGTTTGTATAACTTTGTCCTACAGTAGCATCTACTACAGTTTTCTTTCTGCTGTACAGGTTTCTGCTCTTTTTGCTGATTATTAATTTATATTTATTTTTAAAATCAATAATCTAGACTTTATTAGTGCTTTTTATTAACTTCAGAAAATAAATAAACAGTTTAAAAAGTCCATTTGTATTTATTGGGTTTGTGTGCTGCAGTAATTATTATATTTCTTTCTTCCAAATTTCACTGTGAACCTGAGTGATTGAGTGAGGAAACCGCTGGGTGGAGCGTGCTTTTATTTAAAGATCATGAACCGAGAAATGAAAACTCCCTTAATCATTTGACATGAGGTAATTATACTATAAAAAACATGATAGTGGTTATTGGAGGAGGCTGGGCCCTCTTATAGTATCTCAGGGGACCCTAAAAGTGTGTGTGCCTGTAGAATCATCCTAACTTAACCCCCCTTAGCAGCACCCATGAATATTCATTCATTCATTTTCTTTCGCCGTAGTCTCATATTTATCAAGGGTCGCCACAGCAGGATGAACCGCCAACTATTCTTGCATGTTTTACGCAGCTGATGCACTTCCAGCTGCAACCCAGTACTGGGATACACCCACTCTCACATAGACGCACACTCATGCACTACGGGCTATTTTTTTCCCAATTCCCCTATAGCGCATGTGTATTGGATTGTGGGGGAAACTGAAGCACCCAGAGGAAACCCACGCCAACACGGGGAGAACATGCAAACTCCACACAGAAATGCTAACTTAACCAGCCAGGACTTGAACCAGCGACCTTCTTGCTGTGAGGCGACAGTGCTACAGTAACTAATGAGCCACCGTGCCACCCCTGCTCTTGACTATTCATCCCTAAATGCATTCTTGGCTTAGTTTTTAACAGCAGATGGCGCCATATGCTTTAAGCTGCACTCTGCCCCAATTACCTACAAATACCACTTGAACCTAAAATAATCATTATTAAAGTTATGAAAGTTTTAAGCAAAGTACTAGAGTGTTTGTGAGCTGTGTTCACATTAATCTCATTATTTAAAAGGCAATATAAAGATTTATATTGCCATATGCCCTTTATGTCATTGTCTAGTATTGTTTACAATTTTTTTCTTTACGTATATTCTTAGACTACATTTTATGTACAACTGTATTTATTGTAAATTCTTTCTTAAAACTCTACTTTTTGTATTAGCATTATATGTCAGGCACCTAGGGTCTGAGAGTAACGTAATTTCGATTCCTGTACATGTGGTTGAATTGACAATAAATCGGACTTTGGCTTTGACTAAAAACCACACTAGAGCACTGTCTAGGGTTAAAAAGTAACCTATAGGAGCACCTGCAGTTAAAACTAGACTATTGCACTGTCTGCTGTTAAGAACTAGCCTAGTTAAAAGTAGCTTATGGTCCGTTACCAGTGGTACTGTACGGTTTTATGTTCGTTTCTACTGTCAAAATGTACCAAAAAGCAAACTACTGTGCCACTTTTTGGGTACACTTTACAAAGGGTACCTAGCACAACAAAAGGGTACCAGAAGGCGGAGTGAGATGTGCAACTGAACACTATTGTTTTACAGAGAAGCGTCACTGGCGAATACACAAGCAGAAGAATGAAAACACACACTGAAAGAAATTGCTTTAGTGGAGTTAAATCTAATAAATAGACTCTCATCATTTTTTTAATTTTTACACATTTACTTGATGTAATAAATAAAAAGAGTGGAAAGACTTCAATATTAATATTCATTTACTCGTAAAATTTAAATATTTTCTAATCGTCGCAAACCTAGTAATAATATTAAGTCAGTTTTAATAATGGATAAGTTGCAATGGATGGTTCCAAGCATGCTTTGCAAGGGATTAAATTAAAAGAAAAGTACTTTGAAAATAAATGCAGTCTTAGGTGTTTAAATTTGAGAGAAAGACTTGTCATCGGTCCAATCAGCGCAGATTAGCCTCATGCTAAGGAGGGGTTTGGGAACAAATGAATCGCTGAATGATTCATATGGGAGTGGCTGGGATAATTAGGTAAAAATAAATGCATGTGATGAGACAATGAAAGTGTTTTAGACCTTGCACGCATATGAGCATGTTGTTGGAGACCCCCAAAGCATGTCATCTGAAACTTTGTCGAGCACCACCATGCCTGCCAACTCTTCGTGAGTCTCCTGTATTTCAGACCCATCTCCTTTATTGTTCTGTCTCCCGGAAAACTCCCGGAATTCACACCCCCCCACACTCCTCAGCTTTTTAGTACAGTTCGGCCTGAAACATTGTACCTTGTGCATGTTCACGCTCCCATCCCCGTCTCCACCCAAACCCCTGCTTCATCCATCACTACACCAACCTGGATGATGGAAGCTTTCAGCGTTGCTTCTGACTGAGCCGAGCCCAGTTTGATCAACCGGTGTCGGCTGGAGGAGTTCCCCCTGAGACACCAACAGCAGGTGCTAGGTCATAACCACGCCTCTACAAGAGAAAGCTCCTGATTGGTAGGGGTGTGAACCTACACTAATCTCACAGTTCGGTTTTGATTATCATGCCATCAATTTGGTTCAACTCAATATCTAGGTGCATTGACGATGCTTTCCATACATAATTAGATTTTTTTTTCTTCCAAACACAATAATTAGTTTTTTATTAAAATCTTTAAATATATTAATATTTATATACTATTTGTATTACAAACTTGTCCTTTTAATACAAGCAGATATATGTGCTGTACCTTTCATTTGACCTGCTCAAAGAAAACACTCGTTCTGAATGTTTTGGACGACTCCAATACATCCACAGAGGACAGCATGAGCATTTAAAGCAAATAAACTAGGGACATTAATTCAATTGCTTATGTTTGCTCGAAAGTCTTTCATTGACACTGAAAAAGGCTCAGCACACGAGCTGAATAGTCCACATTTTTTGCACTATTCAATGCACATTTGTTGTTGTAGACATACAGTTGCATTCTTTCAGCAGTCAGTTATAGGCCTAACATAGGCTATTCAAGAAGGGGGGCTTCAAAGATGGCCAAATCAAAATATTTTTTTATTTTACTAATTTATTTATTTTAAGTTATATTGTGTGTTGTTTGTATATTATCTGCTGGAATGTTAAAAAAATGTTCAGTGTTAAATAAATATTTTTGAAATTGTATTTTTGTTATTTGATTTATTTCTCTGAAAAGCAACACAAAATAGTAAAAAGCTAATTTTTACTATTTAATTATTCTAATGGTGAAAAGATTGGCAAACTAAATGGAAAAAAATGCAAAACACCGCGTTCGGTATTCGGCCTTTGGCCAAGCAATTTATTATTATTCGGCTTCGGCCAAGAATTTCATTTCGGTGCATCCCTAAAATAAACTCATGTAAAGGAGAGGAAAAGTTACCTCACAAACACGCCAGCGGATCAAATGTCCAAAGGGAGAGAAAGAGGTGGATTTTTACAGCATTTCTCCTTAGTAACGTTTGTTGATTAGCGGCTTGTGTGCTGAGCCTTTTTCAGTGTCAATGAAAGACTTTCAAGCAAACATAAGCAATTGAATTGTGCATAATTCTCTACCTTTAAGTAGTATGAGCGTTTTATTTACTCACCCTTGCCTCCTTCGCCATAGTATCTACTACATTGCATATACGAGACAAATGACGTCAGTACGTAATAAACGGTTATGATGTATTACTGAACCGATGTCGAATTGTAACCATCTGCATCGCGGTGCACCGAACAAACACCCCTACAGATTGGTTAACTTGGCGCAAATGTCTGCTGAAGTTTAAATTTTCGAACTTGAGCGATTTACGCGTTAAGCTCGTCAATCGTGCAAAATATTCAACTCGTGCAGCTTCATTCGCTCAAATCACACTACAGAATGTCTGTTCATATCTTTGCATTGACTTAACATGTAAATAATAATAATAATTCCTTACATTTTTGTATACTACTCTTTTTCGAAGGACATCCTGGGATTTTTATCAACCACAGAGAGTCGGGACCTCGGTTTAATGTCTCATCCGAAAGACGGCGCTCACTGAGCAGTATAGCATCCCCATCACTATACTGGGGCATTAGGACCCACACAGACCGCAGGTTGGGCGCCCCCTGCTGGCCTCACTAACACCTCTTCCAGCAGCAACCTAGCTTTCCCATGTGGTCTCCCATCCAGGTACTGACCGGGTGCAGCCCTGCTTAGCTTCAGTCGGCGACCATGTGAGAGTTGCAGAGAGCTAGCTGCCGGCTAAATCACTCACACTTCTTCCATGTCTGCTGTGAACGCAGCATTAGAGTGCTGTCTGCTGTTCAAAACTAGCCTAGAGCACTGTCTGCTGTTAAACATGTAAGCCAAATTATAATATTTGTTTATGTTAATCTTGCTAACATTATAAGTGGACTTCATGAATGGTACAAAACAAAAAATGAAGCTCATCACCCATTAAATTGAAACCAATTCAGGGCTCGAAACTGCGACCATTTTGGTCGCATATGTGCCCAAAATTTTATTTATGCGACCTCAAAATATATTCGGGAGCACTTGTGCGAGTGCTAAAATTTTTTTGTGTGCGACCAGTTTTTACAGCAAAATGTTCACCACATGCGCGGATTCGGGAGACATTCACGCAGAATGCATCTCTAAGCTCTGTGTCTGCACTTGAAACACGAAACGCAGCGCTCAGGAATGGTTTAAAACAGTTGTCATGTCAACTTGCTGCATTAAACAAATCCAAGTCCGTAATGCTTGCCCCGCCTTCGCGCTCTTCTTATTAGCCCACTGCTCTAACACTGAACGCGAATGATTGGTTAAAATCAGCTGTCAATCAGTGCCTTCTTGCTTGGGATGACAGAGAGAGCTACTACTGCGAAAAACTAAAGCGCTGAAGATGAGAATGAAGATAGCACTGACAGATTTTGTTTTAGAAACCACCTATTCACAAATAATAACACATCTTACTAGTGATCATGTGCTGAATGTTAATCCACCATCTACACTTTTCCAATAGTGGATAAAATACTTCCATTGGCCGCTCTGAAAAGTCTGTGGGATGGAATGTTCAGGTAACTGTTTGCCACATCTAGCACGAGAGCTTCTGTTTAATCCTTCATATAATCGTCAGATGCTGTCCGCCGTGCAAGGCACTAAACTAATAACGCTACTCATAAAAAGACCGGTATTGCTATTAACATGACGTATGCATATAATAAGACAGTATATGTCAAAAGCATCAGTGCAATATCAGACAGCACTTGTGAGAACAGCACAGTTATACCGTTAACAGATTCATTCAAGCAGTGCGTGCAGAGCCGGTGAGCGCTCCGTGTATGCTTTCAGTTCTGTTATAAAAATCTATTTTCTTTGGAGAACGGGATTTCGTTGAGACATATTTTTCTCACGCTTGCATATATATATTATATATTTTGCTTGTTAGTTTGATTAGTGTTGATTTCAAATGCAATAAATCTGTTTGTATAAAACTTGTAATAACGGTGTTTATAATTGGTGGGTGCGACTAAATTTTGGCTGATGCGCCTAAGTTTTTAAAGTTAGGAGCACCGGTGCTACCAAGCAAAAAGGTTAATTTCGAGCCCTGCGATTGGATAAGTGTGGTTTTGCTATTAGTGGACCTCAAGTAAGCGGCAGCTTGACCCTGCCCTCACACTAGTAAATGGCCAATCAAAGAGGTAGCAGAAGTTATTTTGATCAAATAGAAAAAAAGTAGCACTGATAAATCATTGACGATAATAAACTCTGCAATGTTCCATTAAAATGGTTAAATGTGATTGTGACTAGAGCAGTTCATTATCTGAACCCAGACCTGTAAGTGTATATTTAGATTCCTCGGTGCACACTAGAGTCTCCTCAGTGCTCTTTCCGCTGACGTTGTTGTCCGCTGTGCAGGAGACTTTGCTGCTCTCTGCTGGATGGAGGCTGATGTTCAGCTGCGGTCCGAGACTCTTGCCCTGGTCACTGCTCCAGTTGTAGGACGAGTTCAGATCATCCGTTGTTTCACAATGGAGATGAAACGTGCAGTTTTTTGACAGACGGGAAATCTTGTACTCAATCTGCACATTTTTGATGCGATCTGTTGGAGAATTATATGCAGCAGTTATTTAATTGAATATACTAGCTGTGTAACAGTACATGTTTTTATACCAAACACTTTCAGCTGATGAGCATTTTAAGGGTGCATCCTTTTAAAACTAAGATGGTAAATGAGACACTCTATGGTCTCACAGATTTAACAGACATGCATATGGCCCCCATTGTGAGCACCCAAAACCCAAGTGCATGCAGAGTGTGTCTCTTGAGACATGTTCAGATCGTCTCTTGATCTTTGAGCGCACTACACGTACAACTAGAACCTAAATTTTGTTGACTAACTTTGATGTTGGCTTGAGAAAGGACTGGGAATGGCAGTTGGCAGAAAGCACAGCGGTTGCTAAGTGGTTGCAAGGCAGTTGCTAAAATGTTTGTGGCATTACTAAATGGCAAGGCTCGTGTACATTGATCAAATGCTAATACTTAGAAGGCTAATACTTAGTAAGTGTGAGTGCTCTGAATCGGGCTCAGGCATGGTTCACTTGGCCGGCCCTGGCCCTTTTGGAAGAGGTGTGCCTGAGCGCGGTTTACTTGTAGTGTGAGTGCAAAACGTGGCTGAGCCTGAAACTGAAGACGAGACGTGACTTTTAACGGACTGCTTTATGTGTTTATTAATCATTCTTACTGTTTAATGAATGCAAACTGTCGTAGTTTACTAAAGAGGCAAGCCCTTCACTGCACCACAGCTGCACCTTCAGCAAACCTCCTAATTCCTGCAGCATGAGGGCTTTATGATTGTTTATGAGCGTCAAAAGTGGCGGATCTTTTCAGCGAAATATTTGACTGAGTGTCACCTCATATCAAACCACTAAGCCGATACAACTAAAGAAATGTCCACTGTCCTGAGCGAAAGTGCTTCTTACTGAACAGCGCATCATTGATGAAGTAAGTGTGCTCAAGCGCAAATGAAATGTGAGTGCGGGCCGTTGGGGGAGACGGGAGCGGGGAAGAGTGTGCTTCGGCCCGGTTTAAGGCAACTGTACATAGTGCGAGTGGGCCCTTACTATATTTTTTGACTGTGGAGATAGAGACTTAAAACCTTTGCATCCTCCTAATTCATGTTGGTGAATTATCCTAGACTTAAGGTCATCAGGAGGTTGTTTTGAGGTTCCCATGTTGCTATTTTGTGGTTCACAATAAGGAGAAGCAAAACTAGCAATCAGCCAAGATCTAGATTAGATCAGCTTAGATCAGGGGTGTCCAAACTTTTTGGGCCAAGGGCCAGATGCAAAAAAAAAATAAAAAAATTGTCCCGGGCCATATATTACATACATTACACAGACACGCACATATATATGTGTGTATATATATATATGTATCCATATATATATATGTGTGTGTGTGTGTGTGTGTGTATATATATATGTGTGTGTGTGTGTGTGTATGTGTATATATGTATGTGTGTGTGTGTGTTATGGAATTATTTTAATTTGTTATTTTAATTCATCGTCCAACTTTGTTTCTTGAAAGACTTTCGTTTTTAAAATCTTGAATCTTCTCTGGGCAAATTACACTTGAACACTCATCCTTTATAAATTCTCCTTCAATAAGGGTTTCCTGTGCTGTGCGATTTAGCTGGGCTACATCATAACTAGCCAAAAACTGCTGTTGTTGAGCTGATAAGCCAGCTGCTATCTGTTTTACTTTTTGATCTCATTCGGTACTAGTGTAAGAGCTGAAGGCCTGATGCTTTATTTTATAATGTCTTTTGATATTATATCCCTTCATTACTGCAACTGATTCGTGGCAAATTAAACAGACACATATTCCACTGACCTCTGTGAAGAAATATTCTTTGCCCCATCGTGACTGAAATTTCCTGCACTTACTTTTGATTTTCCTTTTTCTTTCTTGTGCCATGAGTTGCCAAAACGTGATTATGAATTATGTTTTTTTCAATTTGTTCGGTTCGTTTTACTTCATAACAGGAACTGCTGCCTAATTGAAGGCATCTAATAGCGACACCCGGTTGTTATTTATTGAATTACGTTCATTTTTGTATAGCGGGCCAGATTCTATTAATATTTATAAAAAGCCTCGTGGGCCGCCACAAAACTGCGGCCTGCGGGCCGTAGTTTGGACACCCCTGGCTTAGATTCATCGTAAATCTCCTTTTTTATGATTGGTTTCACCTGTGTTAGGATTGCTAAGGCTACAGCGTTTACATGTCTGTACTACTCTTAATCAGAGTATTTTCGTAATTGAATTAAAATCAGAGTATTGGTGTCCATGTACATGTAATCAATTAGCATTAATTGACTACAGGTTTTGAAATCCACATAATAACAGAGGGGCTCAAATTTTTGCACAGCCTATTTTTCAGTTTCACTTTAATTTCACACATCTCAATACTGCTACACTACGTATTTCTGTCTGAAAAACATGAAACTGAATGGCAATTCACTGATCTTCACTTATAAAGAAAGAGCACATAATGATACAGTCACAGAGGAGTGCCCAAATTTTTTGAAGGATTTTTAATTTAATTCGTAACAGACGGTTTATTCAAGCAGACTTGTTTTTGCATTTTTTCTCTACAACTATAACTATTCTTTAACATTTTACAAATGAATTAAGCTTAAATGATCATGGACATCAGTTCTTAAATGTTTATGTTGTTGTGGAGTTTTGTAACACACTGCCAGAATAGGAGTAAGCAATTAGACTCACTGTGAACATGCAGCACGATCAGTTTTGTTGTAAGTTGTTTTCCTCCTCCTTTTTGTGCAACAATTGTGAAGTTTCCAGCATCCTGATCATTCAGATCCTCTATTTGTATACTGATATGGTCATTATTCGTCTTTATCCTTCCAGGAAATAATGATGGTTGCACTATTGTAATCTGATCTTTACCATACTCTGCAAAAGTTTTCTCATTATATTTCCATTCTACAGTTAGATTGTCTTTTGGATGATTAGCAGGTAATTCCAGTGAGTCTCCAACAGCTTTGTGCATGACCTCAACATCTCCACCAAAACATGACCCTAAAAGTAGAGAAATAATAAAAGCAGATTAAATACTTCAGTCATATTACACTGTAAACAATGTCTGTTAATAAACAGTTTATGTAACAATTAATGTAATTTGTGATTCACAAGTGTTTATTTGCTGTTGTGAATTGCATTATGATGTTGATCTGTGAATGATGTATGATGCTCTGTCCACTTTTGATGCTGAGAATTCAACTCTAAAGTTTAACGAAGTCACTTGTTGACATTTTAGTAGTTTAAAAGAATAAATTGTATAAGAGATCATATCTAGAGAAATAAGTCCAAGCACTGGCAGTTTCTTACTACATTATTTTAGCGTAATATACCACGATACTGATATGTATTTCGATATCGGTTGTTAATGCTTCCACATTTAAAGAGTACCCCAACAATGACTGAAGCCACAAAAATGAGAGGGTCCATTAAATGGCATAACATACTTTCGGCTGATAAGTGTTTGGGAGCCGAAAATTGAGTACATCGCTAATATCAACACACTTCTAGATTCCCATTGTTGCACATTTCTGCTGTGTGCTTTGTCGCTTAGATTAATATAGAGTAAAAAAGTCCAGAACTTTTTGTCATTGACATAAATTTAATTGTGATTCAATATAATATCATTTATCAGCCTGAACCTATTCATAAATGTCCCTTTTAAAAACTTTTCAAGGTTTAAAGTTGTTGTAAGAAAGCTCAAGATCCCATAATGCAATTCAAAAACAGAAATAAACAAACAAACAAACAAAAAAAACATAAACACATGAATCACAAAATACAGAAAACAGCTAATATATGGATATTTTTGCAGTGTGTTTTATATTCAACACATTTCATCAACATCAACAACTCCCACTGACTCTTAAGTTTAACTTTGGAGGACATTGTGAAACAGCATGTTAAAAAAAGCACATTGGCGTCTGAGTTCTGTTTATAATGACAGATCTTTCTTGTAGAGGTGTGCACTGAAGAAAAAAAATAATTTTGGCACCCCTAATTTCTTTTATTAGGGCCAGGGCTCGACTGGGGCAAAAAATCGGCCCTGGCATTTTGGGCCAGAGCGGCCCACTTCATTCAATCAAAATGCTATCTATTTATGCACGTCCAATATTTTTATCAACTCATATTTTATAAAAACACAAAAGCCATATATATGAAATAAATAAATAAATACAAACTTTAATCTCAATTTAATTTCTGTAAATTGTCCATAAAGATATTTGTTGAGTTCTAAAAAATCCACTATCATTCATTTATTTTTCTTCGCATAGGTCCCTTATTTATCAGGGGTTGCCGCAGTGGAATGAACTGCCAACTATTCCAGCATGTTTTATGCAGCAGATGCCTTTCTAGCCACAACGCAATATTGGAAATCACCCATACACACTTATTCACACACACTCATACACTACAGCCAATTTAGCTCAATCAATACACTATTCACTCAGCCTATATTTAATAATAAACATAACAAAAACTGACTGCTAATGCATGGGTAAATCTTCACAGGGAACAGTGTACTTTATAACCTCATTCACCTCATCCTGCTTGCTGTTTCACTATCTAAACAATCAAAACACAATATAAGTCAAATTTGTTTCATTTTGATATTATGATTAACAGACACCAAACAGCCTCGTGTAGCTGCATATTTATATGAGCATCATCTTCACTTTGCATATTTAAAACAAAACAGGGCTTAAATATAACGGCCTCCTTTCATTTTCTTTGAAAAGAACAAACTTTACCCTGTCTCTTTTGCAAAATATCAGTTTTAATAATCAATAATGGCCATTATAACAGTATAACGTACAATAAATTTATATGATAAATGTAAGCAATCAGTTAATGTGCAGAATCGGTGTATGTTTCATAAATTAATATATTAGCTTATCTTTGCACTCAGCCAAAACAACAAGATGAATTCAATATCACGTTTAACAACTATAGTGAGATGAGATCATCCAGCAGATGAACTGTCTGACATGCACTATACTCTCACCTGGGGTTTATGCTCACCCGCCAGCTCTTGGTAGTGTGTGTGGACACGTGATTTGCGTTTTTATTCATGTACTAGAATGAACAGAGAACTTTTCAGAATCGCTAAATGAAACGCCGGTGTATTTCCTGCGATTTCTCTGCGCCTCCCTTGCGTTTCTTCTCTCTGACTCTCGACTATTTTGACAAATACACACAGACGAAGCGCGCTCACACAGAGCCCAAAATAGGAGTTTGTGATTGGGCCAGCCCAATGTCAATACCGAAAAGAGCCAATGGGCTGCAGAGTGTCACATGGGCCGGCCCGGTCTGTCTGTCCGGGAAAAAAAAGCATCTACTTTCAGAGAGTCACAGATCACTAGCGTCAATTAATAAGGCAGACAAAAACGATAGGCTGCTAAGCCTTTTATGGGCCGATCAGGTCATAAGACGATGATCAGCCCGGCCCAAAAAGTACGTCGGCCCACCGGGAAAGTGCCCGGTCCGCCAGATGGCCAGTCCGCCCCTGATTAGGGCTGCACGATTTCGGAAAAATCCAACAATGCGATATTTTTTATTTTGCAATATATATAGCGATATGAATACAATTTCACCAGATAACTTAAGTAGTTTATAATGTTGGGTAAATGGACTATATGCACACAGACAGTTTTAATTTCAGTCAGCCAGGCTTTCAGTCAGCGGGCTTCTGGTTCATTGTTATCCCGTACAAAATTGCTGTGTTTGAGATCAGATTTCTTTAAAAAAAAAAAGCAGTGATCTTCACTGTCTGGCTGAGGTATGATATAAGGTGGGTATCAGGCCAAACATGAAGCGCTGCATTAAATTCAAATTTTACGCGACATGTCTTTAAAATATGGACATTTATTCCAGTATTTTCAAAAGAACTTCTGTGCTAGCCTGCGGCTCATGATGGTGCCTGCGTTTAAACAGTCTTTCATCTACTGAATGAATGCTGAAGTCGAATGTATTTTAATTACATTACAACATTGATACTCAAAATGAAACCTTAGGAAGTTAAAAATAGTCACATTCAGATTTTACCTGAAGTTCATTAATCGCATCACATGAAGTTTTTAAAAATGTTTTATGGATGTGATTGTGTGTTTATATTTATTATTCTTCAGAATATCTTGTTTTGTGTTTAGCGGAAGAAAGAAATGTAGAAACAATGGAGAGTGAATCACAGAGAGAGTCATTTTAAGGAAATCGGCCCATTTTCACATTGACTGAACCATGATGATTACATTTTATTCTGCCTTTATTGAATCACTCTTAACACTTTCTCTCATGTCTTAGTTTGAAAACTCATATGTAAAGAATAATAACTCCATTAAATCAAATGGTCTAGTAAATGTAGAGTCACAACTTACAATAGTAAAGCACCCATTGATAATGCAGATAGGCATGCACTGCGGTGGAGCCCCTAAAAAAGTTTGTGATTTTACTTCAGTGGTTTTCTTGAATGGCAGCTGATGCTTGTAAACTGATCATTGACCAGACAAATTGATCATTTTAACTTGATTTATGACTGATATCTACTATAATCTATTAAATCTCATGCACAGGATGCATTTGGATGTAAATAGTTAGTGATAAACATCCCTGACCATAAAACGGGTTTTGTTTTAAAGTGACATTTTAAAAACTACCAGAAAACAGTTTGATTTACTGAGAGTAGGCTACTTTAATGTGTATTTTGGTGAAGTCTTGAGTGATTTATCATATGTATTAGGGCTCTGTGATTTGAGGAAAATATATAATTGCATTTTTTGACAGATATTGTGGTTGCAATTTGATTTACAAACTTCAAGCTGATTTTAATTTATTCAAGCTCAGTAAATGAAAATGACTCATTATTTTCTCTCCCTTATGTTGTTTTAATCTTTTCGAGACACTTTTTAGATGTTAAGATAAGTTGAACTATGCTGGTTGATCGCACATATTGACTTCCATAGTTGGAATAAATATGGCTATGGACATCGCTTTGGTTCTTGTCACAATTCGTATGTGTATTTCATGCAAGTACGGTTCATGTGAGCCATGCATCTTAAACTCAATTCCTGGAGGGCCGCAGCTCTGCACAGTTCAAACACAGCTCATCCAAATTATAAAGGTTTTCATGACTCTTTTGAACACCTCGATTATTTGGATCAGCTGTGTTTGATCAGGGTTGGAGCAAAACTGTGCAGAGATGCGGCCCTCCAGGAATTGAGTTTGAGACCTATGATGTAAGCAGTTTACTGGTTTGTTATGGTTACGCCCACTCAGGCCCAGATTGGCTAATAGGGAGGACCGGGAGAATTCCTGGTGGGCCGGTCTATTTTTTGGCCGTGAGGGCCGGTGTCCCTAGCTGCTTGCACTCTCAGCAGTCTCACTTTTTATATATTTATTCATTAGACCATAGCCTCACTCTTTTATTTCATTGTTTTACCGCAGCTCGGCTCTTTTTATTTATTTTCTCGCAGCCCCGTGTGCAAAATGCAGCCTGTAGGCTAATGACGTAATTATCATTTGACTATGGCGGCAAATCAATGCCAATATTAATCGAGCACAGTGGTGATGTTTACGCGCGAGGAGAAGTGAACCGTGAGCAGATTACAGGTCTACACGCGAGAAAACTACAGCTCACGAGCGCACAGGGGATCTTCACGAGCGCGTTCAACTCAACATAATCCCAGCTAACTTCCGGAAAGGCAGAGTAGCCAATAGCGTTAAAGATAACAAGTAAACCAAGTCCCGCCCCTGGACTGACAAAAATCCAAAATGTTTCGTGCGAGCAGAGAAAAGAACCAGCGCGCGAGCGGAGAGAACTGATCGTGCGGGCGCTGTAGGCATGACCTCACTCGCGAGAGCGTACATCGTGCGCACAGTGAAGATCCCCTGTGCGCTTGCGAGCTGTAGTTTCCTCGCGTGTAGACCTGTAATCTGCTCACAGTTCACTTCTCGTCGCGCGCAAACATCACCGCTGCGCTCGATTAATATTGGCATTGATTTGCCGCCATATTCAACCCCAGTCAGCGGCACCTTGCTCATCAGCAAAATCATTTAAGCACTGTCATAACAGCGCCCTCCTAGTTCCGTGGTCAGCATGTTGCGTTACGGCGCTGCCGACCCGAGTTCAAACCTCACTTGAATAGGTATTTTTATATTTTTATTTCGTTTTTAGTTTTAAGACATATAATACTGTTTGGGTTACTTGTATAGGTGTACATATTTTATTTTTATTTTTTGTGTGACCACCGTTATAAAAGGACTGGATATCTGTTTTGCACAGAATATATATTCAGATATTGCAGGAAAGGACATTGTGATGTTTTAAAGAATAATGTTGGAGATTTAGCTACCCGATAATCTTTTCATATTTATGAAAGATATGTGAAGTTATAAAGCAGGTGTATCCTTGAATAAGACGTGATGGTGTCAATAGAAAATTCAGTACATTTAATTTCAATCTTTAATTTATGCATGCAGCTTAATATATATTTGTATTCAATTGATATTTTTTCATTTTAAGGTTAGGATATTTATGAGCACTAACTCTTACAGGAAATAGATTCTGATACTGTTAAACATTACATTGTGTTATACTGTTCAAATAAATCATCACTGAAGCACTGCATTGGAACTGAAGTGGGCCGGTCTAAGGCTTCCCACATAGCAAAATTTCTCTGGCCCACACAATCAGGTTTTGCTTGGCCCACATGCCGCAGTGAATTACGGTACATGACTGGACCAAATCTGGCTTCCAGACAAGGGCCAAACACAGACCATATCTGGGCCAAGTCTCAACCAAGTTAATAACTCATAACTGGGCCTGAACTGGGCCAGATAGGTTGGTGTGTCACGATTGCAATGAAATTGATAAACCCATGGAGTGATGCGCTTTAGGCACACTCTGGGCACGCTTTTTCTCAAAGTGACCTGATAGGTAGAATTTTTTTTCTTTATTCAAAAATGATTTTATTGCATTTTAAATGTGGGTCAAGACTGGCCAAACTCACATGGCCCACTTATCAAATTTTTAAATCTGGGCCAAATACTACGTTTTTCATCTGGCCCAAATCTTGTGTGCCGCCTTAAAGACAATGCCACCTCTGCCAAACCCGGGCCATGTTTGGCCCACATGCTGTATGCCAGTGCCGGGTGAATGCCTGCCGTGCCAGCTTTATGCCAAATCTGGGCCAGAATTCTTTGCTACTAGGGTTGAAACTTCAGGGCTGAAAAGGAGTCCCACTCTGGCCCTGATTACCATTAATCAACAACAAGAAACGGCTTTCACATCTCTGGATCGATTGTTTTGTTCTGAAACAGGAGTTAAAATGGTTGCGTTTGTTTTCTGTGTGGTTCGCTTTCACACTGCAAAGTTACTAAATGGATTAAAATAGTTACAACAAGTCACGCGTGAGTAAACTCTCCTGACATTGGTCAGAGTTTCACAGTTTATTTTCCTGCTCAGCTCTCATGCGTCCCTATTTTAATTTACGACGAAGTGCAATAAGACATAAGTGAAAAGGTGCAGTTTAATTTTGACACCCGCAGACACCATCACCAAAAATTATTCAGAGGTAAGACTTTCTCATACATACAGTAGCTGTTGGCAACAAGTATGCATTACAGGCTTTACATCAGGGGTGTCCAAACTCAGTCTACCTAGAAAGAGATTGGTTAGCTGGTTCAGGTGTGTCTAATTGGGGTTGGAACTAAAATATGCAGGACAGCGGCCCTCCAGGACCGAAGTTATACACCCCTGATTTACATTATAGAGAGAAATAACAGATAAACCAGTACTGCAGGTCGGTTAAATTAATAAGCAATCTCGTTATTAGTTCAGTATTAATTGGGCTACTGACTACTCTGCCGCCTCTATGGACGCGCTGCTCTGCGCACAGCTTATTTTTACTGGGGCATTTTTATTTTTTATTTCGCACTGTCTCACTATGCCGCCCCAGCAAGATGCCACCCTGGGTGATCATCACCAATATTGCCCATGCCTAAATCTGCCACTGCTACAATCAGTCCATTCCAGAATTCGTGTCAACCGAGCCTTGTGAGCCTAACATGCTCACAAGCAGGGGAGTACTTAAAGGGTCACGAAACACCAAAACACATGTGTTTGAGCTGTTGACAGTCGTATATGTGTCCCGCACTGCTAAAAACACTATTAGGACACCTATATTTCACTCAAAAGTGTAAATTGGTTGTTTTTGCGTTACTTCAAGCAAATTCATACTTCCGGTTTGAAACAAATTTTCGAAGCTGCGTCACGGTCATGACATAATAGCGTGTATTCCAGCGTGCAGACTGGATGCCTGTGCCAGAGTGTGTCTTATTACGTCTTACAGTGTGCTGCATTAATGCATGAGTAAAGCTTGGTTCAAACCAATCAGAGCGCTCTATTGTGCAACTTCATTAATATTCATTACTGTCACAGTGTTCAGACAACAGAGACGCCACGTTGTGTTGGCAAAACAAGCGTGAAGTGTTGCTTTTATAGTTTGCTGCAGTTAAGTTTTGTTTTTATTTTCTCTCTGTGAGAGCGCAGCTGGAGTCACGTGTGGATTAACAGTGTACGCGACGCTCGACAACAATAACTTACGTGTCTAAGGAGGATTATTGTTTACCTGAGAGCTGTTCTCATCTGCGAACGCTGAGATCCGGATTCGCTTGTAGTCTTCTCTTCATAAAGATGCGGCTCTAGTTGCTGGTGATTGTTTTGTCTCTACAGATTTGGTAAGTGAGCGACCAGTGCTCTTTGTTTATTCAGTTTGTTCGTATCGAACATACTATTGCACCGAGTGTAAACATGTTAGCACTACAACCAAACTTTAACCTTGTGTAGGGTTTTCACCGCATTTAGTGACCGGAATAACACACGCGGCTTTCTGACGCTACCTGCCGAGTGCATCTAAGTTTTCTGGAAATGCAGAGGGTTTTTTTCTCTCAGTCGCCGTGCGGTATCAAACATTGCATGAAAAATACACGCTTACAGCAGTTCCTCGAATCAAATATCTCATTTGTCGCGAGGGGCATGAATGAATTCCCTGAATGAAAGAGCCAAACTGCAGTTAAAGTCCACCATTTATTAATTTGGCAAGTAATTCGACTATAGATGTCCATGTAAATACAGTCACTTTGTCCCCTGTGTTTGTGTGTGGTTGTGTGTTTTGACTCTGAAAGTCAGCGCGTGCCCAAATAGACACTCCCACACCATGCCTCTTTTCTTTCTTCAATACTCCCCCCTAAACAGAGCTGGACACGCCCACTTTTCTGACTTTTTCCAAAGTAGAGGTGTGAAAACACCCTGCTGAAACGAGGGGGTTTCATGGCCCTTTAAGACATACCTGAGCTCAAACTCTCCTCTCGTCCTTCAAATAAGAGGGAGCCCCGGGCTCGAGGATATTCTGAGCTCGGGGCTCTCTCCAGGGACAGCATGTCAAACACGCATTATTATCAACAATCAGTTAAGTGTGAACTTCTGAAAACAATTTAAAAACCTCTTTTAAGCTCATTTGAAACAAGTAGTTTGAACAAACAGCAAGCGTCATCTTTTTGAGCTTAAGGCTGTGTGTTTTTGCTGATGTTCAGTGTTGCAATAGCGGATTTTTTTTAATACTACAATGCAAACCAAAAACAGTGACCACAGAAATGTGATACAATTGGACTGTTTTGAAGTGTTGTGAGGCGTTCAACAGAATAAAGAAACTCAAACGGAGTAAACGATGGCAGAATTGTCATTTTTAGGTGAACTAACCCTTTAACAGTGAGAATTAGCCCCTAAACTAAAGTGTGACAAGATTTTAAAAGCACTTTTATTTAATTTAGCTTTATTTAATTGTGTTTTATATGTGATTTAATGCTTTGTGGTAGCCTGTAAAAGGTGTAAGACCTGTCTGTAAAATGTGTGAACCCACACTGCAACCCCTAGATCACTGATTTTCCTTCCATTACACTATACATGTTCACAAATAACAGCAAACCTGAGCCGTCTGTGAGGAAAACAGAAATGGAAATAAACGCTTGATAATAAACAGACTAGAAATGCATCCTACAGCTTCACCACAGTGTTCGATCTAGTATCTTAGAACCACAACACCATCAGAATGAGTTTATTTCCACTGTAAACCCGAAAGTCCCCTACTGTACCGTCTGTAATGCTGTTTATAGAGTACATTTGCTCAATGATCTGATCTGTGTGTTAAATTGCTTGTGTTATACACAGCTCATCTGCCAGTTGCTGATCTATAAGGAAGTGTTTAACTCTACCACAAACACCCACAGACTAAAGTTTCTTAGCATTTGATCTTCTTAATATGTTAATTAATTAATTATATTATTGGCTGGAGTATTATTTTCACTGTATGATGATGCTACGCAGGATTTTGCTGCTTAAAGGCTGCTTGCAACGTACTTTACATGTAGCCACACTTTCTAGAGATAAAGCTTGAGGTTTCCTGAGCTGAACAGTTCCTATCGCAAAGATGAAACATCGATAAGTCGCTGTGTTAGGGTTAAAAAAGTCAATCTTAGGCCTGGGATATGCATTAAAAACAACAATAATAACACACTTACATGCGTTTAATAGACAATAAGACATTTAGTGACCATTTTAAAAATTAAAGTGACTTTAGATTGTAATATATTAACTCTCCCCACCCCGACTCTGAGATGTAAACACAATATACATGTTCAAAAAGTAAAATCTACTATAATATTTGAATTTAAATGTCATTTTAAAAACCCAATACATTTAAATGTCGTGTAAAATAATTTACTTTGAACATGCAAACACAGCAGTTTTCCAGATGCTGATTCCACAGCATGCACATAATATATCCAGCATCCTGTTGATCAAAACATTAGCAATAGTTTCACTCACCGTGAAGAAGGAAAAGCAGAAGAGCTCCTACAATGGAGCGGCGGGAGCTCTGAAAGACCTTCATGTCCAGAGGTTTAGCTGACAGACTGAAGCATCCGACACTGCAGATACAGCCAGAGAAGAGAAAACACACACACACACACACAGACAGACTTCCTTACAATGACTTTCAGTTTGTGCACATCTGATGAGCGGACAAACACACACACACACACACACACATGCCTCCTCGAACTATAGGGGGTTTCAGCTGTATTTCTGTCTGCTCCTCCCACTGGGGTCTGAAGCAGAAACGCCAACGTTTGTGTGTGTGTGTGTGTGTGTGTTTGTGTTTGTACGTAAACACCAAAGCCCTGCTTCATCATGGAGGAAACGTGAAGTGAAAATCCACCAGGAAATAAGGAAGTTTAACTAATAAAGAGACTCCCTGTCAAAGTTTGCAGCTTTCTCTGCTGATGTTGCTGTGTGAAGCTGTATAAAAGTGTGCGTGTGGTGAACCACACGATAACCAGACTGTGTGAAGCAGTCATACACTTCATGCCGTTTTCTAACCCCTTACGCATTTATCATCCGAAAAAGAAGGTGCTATTTATTTCAGAGCTTAGAAACATGCTCGTTTCCACATCAGCTCGGGTTATTTTGAGCTGCGCAGGACATTGCTGTGCAGCGACGTGCAGTCCGTCAGAGGAAGTGAAACTGACAGAGCTTTTACTTCAGATGGAAACTTTACCGATGGTCAGCAGAAGAGACCTGTTGTGCATCTCAAACTGAAGAGTTCACCACGTAAACAACCAGAGGAGTCTCTAATGAGTGTTTCATGAAAATGTTAGTCATGTCATTTATTTTAAGCTATGTATTAGTAACAATCGCAGAGCAATTTCCAAGCTGTTTGTGTATTGTGGGAACATGGTGGCTTAGTGGTTAGCACTGTTGCCTCACATTAAGAAGGTCGCTGGTTCAAGTCCCAGCTGGGTCAGTTATGTCATGTTCTCCCGTGTTGGTGTGAGTTTCCTCTGGGTGCTCTGGTTTCCCCAACAGTCCAAACACATGCACTATAGGGGAATTGGGTGAACTGTATGAGAGTGTTTGGGTGTTTTCCAGTACTGGGTTGTGGCTGGAAGGGCATCCGCTGCATAAAACGTATGCTGGAATAGTTGGCGGTTCATTCCGTTGTGGTGACCTCTGATAAATAAAGGACTAAGCCGACGCAAAATGGATTTGTGTATTGCAGCAAAAGTTGTAGAAAAATTAGTCAGTGACCATCTTGGGTTCAGGGTTGCCAGCTATTTTTCTCTTTCCTCTGCCCAAAAAGTCACTCAATGTTGCTAGATTACATAGTACGTGAATTTGCATATTACTGATGTCATCATGTCTCACCGTTTCTGTGTATGACCTTATTCTTCGATGTGAAAGTGCGCCCGTATTCATGATTCAGCTCCCTATGGGTAAAATAACCAGGAATAATAAACCGCAGAATATAGTCAATGTGTTTGCCAGCGACACGCACATATATATATATATATATATATATATATATATATATATATATATATATACATATATATACATATATATATATATATATATATATATATATATATATATATATATATATATATATATATATATATATATATATACATATATATACATATATATACATATATATATATATATATATATACATATATATACATATATATATATATATATACATATATATACATATATATATATATATATATATATATATATATATATATATATATATACATATATATATATATATATATATATATATATATATATATATATATACACACACACACACACACATGCACACACACATATCTAGAGGAGGGATTGGGGGGTCTTTGGTTCACTAAACGGAACAAAAGAGCTAAAGCAAGTCACTTGTGAGTAAACTCTCCTCACATTGGTCAGAGTGTCAGGGTTTATTTTTGCAGAGGTGGTGGTTTGGTGGTGATTGACAGGGTGTGCGCGCGCGACATGTCTGAGGAGAGATGCGGTGGGGAGGGGTGAGAAGGGTGCGCGATGATGCCTATTTGAGGACCGGGAGGGAGAGGCAAGATTACCGGGAGATCATCACTCGTTTGCGGACATCCAGAGACTCGCGAAACTTCCCGCCCTACTCATAATTCTCTCTTCATATAGCCGTATGCTTATTACATATCCATAAAACACTGTGATATAACCGCACTCGGATCGGATCGCTTTCTCACTGCAATCAAACCGCTCCAGGGTTCGTTTCAATCGAGCCGAAACCACCTCACTCAAGCGATCTCGGAGCGATTACTTAGGCGCGAAACAGAGCGCGATTGCCCTGTTCACATATTCCAAACCAACCGCGCTAACAGGGCAAACGAGATGCGTTCCGAAACAAAAGTGTGGGTGTGAAAGCACCCTAAAATAACTGTAATCGATAAAATGTGCATCATATGCATACAAGCGAATTAGTCAGAAAAACGTAAATTGTTCTAGCTTTCTAGATATGATATAGATATCTAGGAGAGGGATTGGGGGGGTCTTTGGGGCTAAGGCCCTTATCCCTTTCGACCCTAGCAACGCCCCTGGTCTGTCATGACTGCAAAAAGTTTGATAAACCCATAGAGTTTTACTTTATGGCCGGGCTTTTTTTCGAAGTGACCTGATTGGAAGAATTTTTTTCTTCACTCAGAAGTAATTTAAATGTATTTTAAAAGTGGGTCAAGATAGGTCAAACTTATGTGTCTACATTTTTAACATCTTGGCCAAATACAAAATTTGATCTGTTCCAAGTCTTATGTGCCGCCTTAAAGACAGTGCCACCTCTGCCAAACCCGGGCCATGTTTGGCCCACATGCTGTAAGCCAGTGCCGAACGAATGCCTGCTGTGCCAGCTTTATGCCAAATCTGGGCCAGAGTTCTTTGCTACCTGGGTTAAGGGATATTTTAAACTGAAATTGCACACACACACACTCATCAGAGAGTTAGGTTACATCTTGTAAAAAGAGGCATTATAGATCCCCTTTAAAACCAAGTTTAGGGTCTGAAGTTGAGACTGAGCAATATAAAAGCAGACTGTGACCTGAGCGAGTGAAGAGGAACAGCAGCAAAGCACTTTATCATCAACAGAAAAATGATGAAAGGCCACTGCTTCCCACACGTAAGCTGCGTCCCAAATCGCATACTTATGCACTATTCTACGCCATTTTGTAGTATAAATAGTGTAAGTAGTGAGTTCACACTGAAAACTAATAAAATAATGAGTGCACTTTAATTACCCGGATGATGCAATCATTCAGCCGCTAAAATGAAGTGTGTATTTTTGTATAACTTAGATTTTTTTTTTTGCTAAATTGCCCAGCCCTAATTAGGCGGATACAAAATAGAGTAAAACAGGGGAGTCAAAAGTCGGTCCTGGAGGGCCGGTGTCCTGCTGATCTTAGCTCCAGCTTGCTTCAACACACCTGCCTGGAAGTTTCTAGTATATCTAGTAAGGGCTTGATTAGCTGGTTCAGGAGTTGCTGGGATAATTAGGTAAAAATAAATGCAGATTATAAGACCATGAAAGTGTTTTTTGACCTTGCATGCATATTAGACTGCTGTTGGAGACCCTTACAACCAAGATATGACCCTATTTCATGTATAATATGGGCTCTTTAAGCTTCATCAGTAGTTAGAACTATTCAGTTTTGTGAAAGAGTTGTATCATTACCTCATCAGCTTCAGCTCTACAAAATAATGAATAAATGGAACGTAACGGAATTTTTTTAAACATCATGTGACAACAGTGCCACTCCCACCTGCCGGTAAATACAGGTACTGCTGAACAGCTGACCCGACACAAACACTGCGTTAGGTAGAATGTGCGTGATGTGCGCGGTAACAAAATAAATGTTATACACCATATTTTTATTTTATTTATTTATTTTATTTATATTTTAAGTGCAACATGTTGCTAAAGATCAGGGGTTTAAACCCCCAAAGCCCCCCCCCCTCGCAACGCCACTGTGACACACCAACATATCAGACCCAGTTCAGGCCCAGTTATAGGTTGTTAACTTCTCCCAGATGTGGTCCATGTTTGGCTCTTGTATGGAAGCCAGACTTGGTCCAGTCATGCACCGTAATTCACTGCGGCATGTGGGCCAAGCAAAAGCTGATTGTGTGGGCCAGATCTGGGCCAGAGAAATCTTGCTATTTGGGAATTGTTTATAGCTGTTTGAAGCTGACACTTTTATCCTAATGGTGGCGTTTTGATGACAAACTGAGAGTGAAGTTTGAGTTTTATTATCGAAGCAAATTCTGCTTCTTCCTCAGAGCTCATAAATATCTGGTGCCTGTAAATATGATACTTGTCACCCATCAGTTCCTTGGGCTGGAAATGAAATGGGGAAGCGAGCTTTCGGTTTTGACGCCCCTCAACTTGGAAAATTCTTCAGAAAGAACTGAAAATATCTGATCTTGTTCTGATTGAAGCCTTTAGTTCCATCCTAAACACGACGACAACAATCCATTGCTCAATGTAGTAGGTGTCTAAATGTACTTGAAGGACTAAGCTGTATTATTTTGATCTTTTATTTTAAAGATGTGTGTTGTAGACCTTCTGGCCAGGTCACCGTTGTAATTGAGATCTTGGTTGGTTTTTACCTAGTTAAATAAAGAAAGAATAATAACGGTAACACTTTAGATTGAGTACCAATCACCACTGGGGTTATGTCTGGTGTTATGTCTGTATGGAGTGCGATGGTTGAATGATGAGGTGAAGGTCCAAGTCAGGGACGGACTGGCCATCGGGCAGTTCTGGCAAATTTTGGACCATTTTTTAAATGTGGGCCGGTATGCTATTTTTAAATAGTTTATTTATTTATTTTCATGTATTGTTTTTACATCCAGGCAGCTTTTATCTCTTGCAAGATGTGAATATGATGATGATGATGATAGTAATAATAATAATAAATGTTAAGCTTTGGCCCAATCGGCAATGGCCGGCTGGTTTCGAGATGGGCCGACCCAATCAGAAGTTACATGGACATAATCCAAATCTAAAAGAATGTCAAACAAACCGTAAGTGCCACACAAACACATGTACTATAGGTGAATTGGGTATCTGCTGCGTAAAACATGTGCTGGATAAATTGGCGGTTCATTCCGCTGTGGTGATCCCAGATTAATAAAGGGACTAAGCCTAAAAGAAAATGAATGAATGAAATGATTGCACGTATAAATTAGTTATAAACGGGTTGTTTTGTTCCAGTCACACGCATTAAATGTTTAAATATCTATTGCATATGGAACTGCTTATATTATTTTACCATTTGTACACCATTATAAGTAGTGAATGTGCGTGTCCAAGGATGGGGCTGTGTCGGTGTGGTAATGTGGGCTGGTGTGGCTACAGTGCCAGGGCTGATTTTTAGTCCCAGTCCACCCCTGGTCCAAGTGCAATCTACCAAAGTTTATGAAACAGTCCATACAACAAAATAAAGAGAATGGAGAAAGCTCAAGACATCTCAGGGGTAAATAAATACAAGGAGATGCTAACATGAGGGTATAGATAGTGCTGAAAAAAATTATCTAAACAACAAGGGAGTTAGAGACAATAACTAACCAAGGTAACTACCCAGCAAGCTTTTTCTGTTTATAAGAAGTCTAATAGACATATAAACATAGATAGCTCAAACATAGATGGCTAAAGCAAGGCTAAAATTGGGCTGCCAGTGAAAATTAAATAGCCAAATACTAGACTAGACTAGTCATCAAATTAACCATGCAGTAGAATCTTTATTCGTTTATGAATTTTCCTTCAGCTTAGTCGTTTATTTACCAGGTATCGCCACAGCGGAGTGAACCATTCTGGCATATGTTTTACACAGCGGATGCCCTTCCAGCGACCTTCTTGCTTCATTCATTTTCTTTTCGGCTTAGTCCCTTTAATAATCTAGGGTCACCACAGCGGAATGAACTGCCTACTTATCCAGAATATGTTTTACGCAGCAGATGCCCTTTCACCCACAACCCATCACTGGGAAACCACTAACACTCATTCACACACTTTACCCTACCCAATTCACCTGTACCGCATGTTATTGGGCTGTGGGGGAAACCGGAGCACCCGCAGTGAAACCCACGCGAACGCAGGGAGAACATGCAAACTCCACACAGAACTCCAACTGACCCAGCCGAGGCTTAAATCAGCGACCTTCATGCTGTGAGGTGACAGCACTACCTACTGCGCCACAGCATCGCCCCCAAGTAAAATCTGGTTTTTATATTTTTTTCTGGCTCTTCATTAGTACTAATGATCTTATTCTACATCTCTAATCCAAGACAATACCTAAACTCAACTACTACCTTATGTACTGTTAATTAGCAGCAATTTAAAAATTGAGCATCTGAAAACCTTGGGCACCAAGCGTGTTGACTATAATTCTGGTGGACAGCAATCCTTTACAACTGAGTGCAAACTGGGATTCAAATCTTCCTCCATTTTGTTAGCAACTTCCATTGATAACAATTGTTTCCCAAAGGATGAAATAATGCACATCCCTACTTTCCCCCCTCACAGGGGCGTAGATTTAGGGTGGACGATGGGGACGTGTCCCCACCAATATCCACAAACTACCGAAATGTCCCCACCAATGATTTAATTCACTTAAAAACATCGCGCTGTCAGTATAAACCTAGACATGCCGAAAGGGTTAAATCACGTTCTCTCCTCGAGTCGCACCGCCCCCAAACACATATGAACATTGTGATTGGCTGTGCCTTTCCCTGCTGTCATGTGAGTGGCTGCTTTCAGATCATAGTTTCAGATACAAACAGCGCCAAAACAACTGTGCGGGGGGAATTTCCCGATGTGTGAGGTGTGTGACACGCACAACGGAGGATGGAGGTAGCAAAAAAAGGTGGACATAAAGAGCTTTTTCCAACGAAAAGTGTAAGTCACATAAACACAAGTTCACTAGTGAATGAGTACATCATGATAATGCCGTTATGCTAGTGTTTTCATCGCTTTTACGGTCAGTCTAATGTTAAAGCAGACTGATATAGTCTGTAAACAATATTCCCTGAAAACTAACTGCAGAATAAACACCTGTAAACATATATGACCCTGCCTGTTCTCCTAATCTCTTAGAGTAACATCTCCAATTATGGTTGAATCAATTTGTCAGAAAAACTACAGCCTGTGCTCCATCTTTTAATAATACTGTGAGACATGTTTAATTTGTACAAAAAATGAACGAAAGTCTTTATTAAACTCTCTCTTTATCAGTTAATAAACATTATTTTAACATGACACTTTCAGGCCTGTAGCCAGCTTATTGAAAGGGGTTATTTGTTTTCTGAAAAACTGAACCTTTTTGCAGTTATTCACCTTTTCTGTTTAATTGAGGTATAAATATGACATTTTAGTGACATATTAAGAACTATTTTTTCCTGCATAATCTTGTTGGATAGTTATTATAACTACACTTTTTGATGTACCAAAACTATTTCCTACCATTTTGTCAAATTGCTTTATTTACACATTTAAACTGTAAGTTTTATTACAGTTTTATAAATAATAAAAATACTTTGAACTAGAAATTTGGACTTTAAATTCTAAGAATAAAGAAATGAAGAGTACAAATGTCAAAACCTCTAAATGCCATGTAAAATGAGTATTTTTCTCAGCCTCGCATATTTATGTTCAGTTTTTTCACGTTAAAGGCAACGAAAAGAACCTATTTATCCACAGTTAGTGCTTCCATTTAGTCCACACACAGGAGTTGGAGAAAAATGCTCATTTTAGAAGAAAATATTAAATGGCATTTAGAGGTTTTTGCATCTAAACTCTTCAAATATGTAAATATACTTATTTTTAAAATACAATTTTTTAATAATATTTTCTTTGGGAAATCTGTTAAAACTTGATTTAAATTAAAAACTGAAGCCTATAGGCAAATAACAAACTGGCCAGCGCATTCAACCTTCCTCAGTGAGAATTTAATTATTTGAATAATAAGATAAATTCAAACATAATAATAATAATCCAACTTTTGGTCTTTCAAACCACCTGATCCCCCTTGGCTACACGCATGACTATTTAATTTAACTTAATAAATTGTATGAAGAGAGGATTACTTAATAATACATTTTAATAGCAGTTAAATAATAAATAGCAATATATGTATATATATATATATATATATATATATATATATATATATATATATATATATATATATATATATATATATATATATATATATATATATATATATATATATAAACAATATTCATTCTTGGCGGGGGTTACTCGTCCCCAGTCCCCACCAAAGTCAAGCGCAAACCTACGCCCTTGCCCCCTCATTTCAGAAAATTGTGTTTACATCACAGTATAGGGGAAATAAAGGGGCAAGCTTCAGTTTCATGCTGGTTATAATTTTAAAGAGCGCTGTACTTCTCATATCTATGAATTTGCACTCATAATGAGATGTAATTCAATGCTTTATTTAAATACTATTTTTTTATCAGCTTTCTGTTGGTGAAAATCTTTCGCAGCACCACAGTATGCTAAAACCAGAAGACATTTATCAAAGGAGAAGGAGACCGAAATATATTCGTCTGTAAAAGATTATGATAACATTCACTGTGGAGCCTTTTCCCATTTCTGGGTTTCTCAATAGAAAAAATCGTCATAGTTGGTAGACTTAAGGCCCAATCCCAATTCTATTTTTGTACCGCTTCCCCTTGGCCCTTAAAACCGAGTGTGAAGGGGAAGGGCTTTCAATTTTACCCCTAAGAATTGGGACAGCACCTGCACATGTCATCATATGTTATCGCCATCTCTTCCTTCATATGAGAGCAGATGATCGTGACTGCTGTAGTGATTCCAGCTGCTTTATTTTTAGGTATTTATCTTCAGGAAATCACTGAATGCATATATCATGTTATTATAACAATCTAAGGTGGCAATAAGAATAATAATTAATAATAATATTAATAAATCAGTGATGATGACCTGAGGTTAACATATTAAATGACATTAATAAATCAGTGATGATGACCTGGGGTTATTGTATTAATGATATTAATAAATCAGCGATGATAACCTCAGGTTAATAAATTACTAATAATAATAAATCAGTGATGATGACCTGAGGTTAACATATTAAATGACATTAATAAATCAGTGATGATGACCTGGGGTTATTGTATTAATGATATTAATAAATCAGCGATGATAACCTCAGGTTAATAAATTACTAATAATAATAAATCAGTGATGATGACCTGAGGTTAACATATTAATAATATAAATAAATCAGTGATGATGACCTGAGGTTAACATAATAATATTAATTATTCAATCAGTGATGATGACCTGTAACGTATTAATAATATTAATAAATCAGTGATGATGACATGAGGTAACCACATGTAAATACACTTAAAACAGCATTAACATTATAGCAGAGACCATAAAAAAAAACATTCTCAGCCACTAGACAGTACTCGAGTGTCAGAGTGTTGTGGGACTGCTATACATAACATATGCAAACACCCTCACATAGGGCTGAGCGATTTGGCCTAGAATCAAAATCTCGACTAATTTTAACTCGATTACGATTAATGAACGATTATTTAATTTATTAAAATTTTTATTTTTGTTTTGCCCTCATAGATGACTGACAAATTTAGTAAATATGCTCACATACTACAGATGAGAGATTTCTGAATAAAGGATGCATTACTGTATTTAAAAATAATTGAATGAAACGCACACCATCTACTGTCTATGATTATTTATTGAACATCAGCGATGAACAACTGAAATTAAACCACAAATTGCTTAAAACCAACAGTCACTTTTTTCTTTAAAAGAGTGAAAATAAATAATGTGCACTTTTGGAAACAAAATAAATTATTTTCTGTGTTTTTCATATAATAAAAGTAGAAAATAGGCTTATTTCACGCGGCCGCCATTTTAAAATACGAAAGCGAGGCTACAATGGGAAGAAACCCGTAAGTATAGGACCAGCACTGTAAACATTGCAACAACATGCTGTGGACAACAGACCTCCAGCTGTTGCCGAGATTTCAAAACGCAAATGTGTGAACATCACTTTATTATCAATCAGTTATAAGGGTGTCACAATCCTCCAAATCCTCGATTCGATTACATTTTCGATTCTTAAGTCACGGTTCGATTCGATTTTTGATTTAAAGAATAAAATACAACAAAATTACAACCAAATCATACAGTAAATGAATAAAGATAAGTTACACACATAATTACCACCTGTCAATCACTTTTTTCTGCGGGACTCGTTAACAGGTTATCTGTGTCGTTGTAATGGCGTCGGTAAAAAAGATGCACAACTAACAGGAACCAGCCAACAGTATCTGAGGTGTTCGCTAAAATGACTAAGTACAAGTGTGAAAGTGAAAGATTGAAGCAGTCTACTGACCCGCTGACTGCCTGGACCCGCTGTCTCGAGCGCATGACAGTGTGTGCGTCTTTGTCTAAGCCTGTGTGTGAATGTGTTAGTTTGTGTGAATTTGTGTGGTCTCGTGATGTGCGTTTTCAGCGGTAGTGAGGAAGGAGGGCTGCTCAGAAATACTAAACGCCAGTGTGGATGTGGATTGTTGTCGTTATAAAATGTCCTTTAAAAACAAAGACCTATAAGTGTAAACAGGGCCTGAGTGTGTATTTTTCACGAGTGGATTTGCAACGGGGGCAGGGCGGAGGATCGTGATGCCTGCATTCTAATGGCCAACCCTAATACGTACATAGCAGAGCTTGCAAACTGTGTTTTTTTTTTTCGGTCGACAACACGAACGTTGTCAACATAACTCACTGGAAATCCAAAATGCTTCCACACCGGCGACTTCATTGAAAGAGGAGAGGGTTTAAGCTCTGTCGACGGGTCTCCTGCGTTTGCAGTTCAACAAGCTCTTCAAGCCTTTTTTCCGCTTGGCAAGCCAACCTGACGTGACATGGGGGCATGGCAGCATCGACGATTACATTTTTTGATTCGATAATCGAAATTAAGCATGACTTTCGATCGATTTTGATCTTATATATGACCTTATTCAGTTCAGTTTAATTAAATCATTTAAAAGCAGATTAGACATCAAACAACAAAGACGCTACAAAGTCGCTGCTGGTCTGAATGCTGCATAAGGCTCAAGAATGGGTCCATCGTCCTACTTTACTATAAGGTGAACACAAAACAAAAGTTTCCATATGGGGCTCCTCCATGGGACTCGACACTTGTTAACACTCACTTTAACAAGCTCACTGCTCTCTGCACTGCCTACCCTCGTCACTGCAACTGACCAATCACTGTGCTTAGGCTATGTGTCGTCATGACGTGCAGTAGAGAGGTGCATGGGTATGCGACCGTGCGAAGGCTTTGCCAAACCATACGCGTGCACTCGACACAGAAGTATAAATTAGCCTGAACAGAGCGGGTTCACGTGACTCCACACATGGTAGGGAAAGTAACTGAAAAAATTTACCTGGAAAAATCTGATCGATTATAGGTTCTAGGGGTGTAACAGATCATGGTTGATCCATGATTCATACAGATCACAACCCATGGTTCGGAACATACAGTACATGACCCGCTAATTAATAAAATTTTTCACTTGATCTTTACTAGAATAATCCTAAGTTTGTAAGATGACAGAGAGATCACCTCTTGCGTCATGTAAATCTCCTGTATGAAAGCATTCCGGCTTTCCTGTTTGATATAATGATGACGGAAGAAATTGTGGTGGGTTTTCCTGGATGTGCTGGGTTTCTCAGGTTATTAAAGGTGTTTTCTGTCACTACTTGTTTAGCCTAATGCATTCAGTGTAAAAAGATCGGGATCTCAACACCCACGCAATATAAATTATAAATGATGCTGATTTGAATACGTTTATTAATATTTCCAGTCGCTGCATTCAAATCTGAAAACACCAAAATCAAGAAAGAGATTCAGTCTGTAGTCTTTTGAGTGAGTAATGAAGTGTAGGGGTGGGCGATATGGAAAAAATATCAGATCACGATTTTTTTCTGAGGAAACCACGACTTATGATTTTTATCCAGGTTGTTTTTCGAGTTTAAGACTATTTTGCAAATTACAAAGGTACAATACAACCCAACTAATATCCCCATATAAAAATATACTCTTACCATGTATGCTTAAGAATATTTTATAAATAGCAATACAACGATTTTTTTCTAAAAAAAAAAAATGGATCGTGCAGTAATTTTGATCGTCCACGATTAAAAATCGTGTTATTGCACAGCCCTATTACGAAGTTACAAACAGTCAAATAACACAGAAGTACTGGGATACCAGTTTAGATCAAACCACCGATGTTTATGCTTAAAATTAAAATCACCGTCATATAGCTGATTATATAGATTATTTATTTTAATTTTAAAATTACAGCTTCTATATTCTGTTTGTTAAAATCAAAAATGTCATTCAGTGCTGTTTTTATAATAAATAGAAAGCAAATTACATTGGTCTCCTCACGTATTTGGCTGATCAGAAAAATGGTAACGTAATCTGAACCGTCAGATTAGTGATCCGTTACACCATAGGTTCTGAATGGTCATTTTTGTAATTTGACGCAAAGATGATATAATAGATTCATAAATGCTTTATAAATTTTTTTTTTAATCTAAATATTAAAACTTTAAGGGAATTAAGATTATGAAAAGCGTCCTTGTGAAAAGGCTCCATCATAAAGACTCTTGGACTAAAAATAATAAACACACATTATGATCCTTAATCTTCATCTGAAAGTAACATGTAGCATGAGTAAACTATTTCTGTAGAGATTGACCTTTAAGACCGCAACTTACTCAGGAAGTTGAAGGCCTGATGTCGGTGTTGAAGAAACGTCAGGCTTCTCGAGTCAACAAAGCCCACTGTTTTTGGCTATCTGAAAGATCTGATATAAACAGCGTAAAGTGCACAGCGGCAAACCAAAACCACTGTTGACCTAGAAGAACATTAGTGCACATCTGAATTTGCTGAATACACTAGAAGTCAGTAAAAATGAATTTACTGTATATACTGTAGCACCTTTCACAGACTAAAAGCCACAGAGTTTTACAGTAAAAGAAAACATATATCATATAACAGATAACATCCAAGTACAAATAACACCAAATGTAAAAGCAGCTCGCCATACTGTTAATTAAAAACGTGTCCAAAATGATGAGTCTTTAAATGTTTTTAAAAACTAAGAGAGTTTCAGAGCCACACAGGTCATCATTAGTCTTAATAAGTGTTCTGGGAATAGTTAAAAGGCCAGAAGAGATCGGCCTGTAACGAGGAGACTGACACGGAGGGATTCATTTGCAGTATATTTAATAGACACAGTTCAATCACAATCATACAATACGCAATAAAGTGCGAACTCACATCATCAGTATGCAGTAATGGTCGAGGGACTGGCAGCTGACAGACACAGTGTGATATATCAGGCATGAATCAGTGGCAGGCGGCGTGGTTCAGAGTCCTTATAACAAGTGTGGGTCAAGGGCAGGCAGAAGGCAACTCAGAGTCAGAAACAGTCCTGGGTAATACACAGGCGATCAGGCAAGGAATAACGCTCAGAAATGTTGGCCGTGGCAGAACAAAACTTCGCACTCAACTGGTGTTTGAGCGTGGCTTATAACAGGTGGCGTGTGTCGTTAGCGGGATTTCGTTCAGGTGTGTGCGCGATCAGTTTAAGTGGATGATGTAAGGCTAAAAGTCCGGAGATGGTGACCTCTGCTGGCCAGCGAGGGGAATGACTGGGACCGAGTCGGTGACACGGCCACAGGAGTGACTATATAAAAGATCTTGAAAATAAATGGGAGTCTGATCATGCAGAGCTCGATATGTAACTACTAGTCTAATTAATAATAAAACTAATAGGGAGCCAGTGAGGCTTTTACATGCATTTTTTTTTTATTTCTCTTTGCTATTTGAGCTTATTGGAACCTAATTAAAATAAAACTTAAATGTCATCTTTTGATTTGATGTACTTTTAGAGAAAAATCATGTCTATATACAGTTGAAGTCAGAATTATTAGCCCCCTTTTGATTTTTGTTTTCTTTTTTAAATACTTCACACATGATGTTAAACAGAGCAAGGACATTTTCACAGTATGTCTGATATGTCTGATAAAAAAAAAAACTTTTTAAGGTAAAATTATTAGCCCCTTTAAGCTATTTTTTTCTCTCGATATTCTACAGAACAAACCATCGCTATGCAATAGCTTGCCTAATTACCCTAACCTGTCTAATTAACCTAGTTAAGCCTTTAAATGTCTCTTTAAGCTGTATAGAAGTGTCTTGAAAAATATCAAGTAAAATATTATTTACTGTCATCATGACTAAGATAAAATAAATCAGTTATTAGAAATGAGTTATTAAAACTATCATGATTAGAAATGTGCTGAAAAAAATCTTCCCTCCATTAAACAGAAATTGGGGGAAAAAATAATCAGAGGCGCTAATAATTCAGGGGGGCTAATACTTCTGACTTCAACTGTATGTGGACTCGTGGTCTGGATTTACATAAAACACAACAAAGTCACTTTTGTGTGACAATGAAAAACTCTTTATTTCTGCCTTAAACACAGCAGTTTTTCCTGACAGTTTTTAATGCATTAATAACACACAGACATATTTTTTTTAACATGTTTTGACTATTAGTAAAAAAAATTTTTTTTTTGCCCATTTAGGACAGTTAAAATAGTGTTTGGGACATTTCATATGCTGCAAAACAGTTGCAGGATGACACTGTATGTCTAACAAAATATAAAACATAAGAGCTAAAATGTGCTGTCCACATATAGTTGAAGTCAGAATTATTAGCCCCCCTGTTTATTTTTCCCCCCTCAGTTTCTGTTTAACAGAGAGCAGACTTTTTCAGCACATTTCTAAACATAATAGTTTAATAACTCACTAATAACTGATTTATTTTATCTTTGTCATGATGACAGTAAATAATATTTGACTAGAAAACTTTCAAGACACTTCTATACAGCTTAAAGTGACATTTACAGGCTTAATTGGGTTAATTAGGTTAACTAGGCAGGTTAGGGTAATTAGGCAAGTTATTGTACAACAATGGTTTGTTCTAAGAGAATTGAGAAAAAATAGCTTAAAGGAGCTAATAATATTGACCTTAAAATGGTGTTTAAAAAATTTAAAACTGCTTTTATTCTAGCTGAAATAAAACAAATAAGACTTTCTCCAGAAGAAAAAAATATTATCAGACATGCTGTGAAAATGTCCTTGCTCTGTTAAACATCATTTGGAAAATATTAAGAAAGAAAAAAAAAAATCAAAGGGGGGCTAATAATTCTGACTTCAAAATGTAGCCACTAAGCCCTAGGAGGTTAAGCACAGGAGATGATTTCTTCAGACAAGTGTACCCTCCAAGTTAAATATCCAAGTTTTAGGGAATAACAAATAATAAGTTGACTTCCAGAGGCCTTTGCCTTTCATATAAGCCACTTCTGATGCCAAATGATCAACTAGATGACGCTTATTTGACCAAAATAAATATATGCAAGCCTTTGAATTTGAATGATTTAATCAGGACTGTTAGGTCTGACTTTGCTTAGCCTAAAGTCTCGTCACTGAACAGAAATAATGTCCAGTATAGAATATAAAGTCCTGCTGCAGTGGAGACAGAATGAATATTGTGTCTGACTCCATCATGAGCTTGCAGGACTGCATCCATACATCTCTGACATGACTCAAATCACTGATTAATAAAGTCATCTGGAATGGCAAAGAAAGCGTTCCTGCAGGACTCCCAGAGTTCATCAAGATCCTTTGGATTCATCTTCAATGCCTCCTCCATCTTACCCCAGACATGCTCAATAATGTTAATACTGGTGAATAGGCTGGCCAATCCTGGAGCAGCTTGACCTTCTTTGTTTTCAGGAGCTTTGATGTGGAGGCTGAAGTATGAGAAGGAGCGCTATCCTGCTGGAGAATTGTCCCTCTTCTGTGGTTTGTAATGTAATGGGCAGCACAAATGTCTTGATACCTCAGGCTGTTGATGTTGATCATCCACTCTGCAGATCTCTCACACGCCCCCATACTGAATGTAACCCCAAACCATGATTTGTCCTTCACCAAACTTGACTGATTTCTGTCTGACTCTTGGCTCCATGCTGGTTCCAGTAGGTCTTCTGCAGTATCTGTGATGATTGGGATGCAGCTCAACAGATGATTAATCAGAAAAATCCACCTTCTGCCCCTTTTTCAAATGGTCAAGTTATTATTTGTTGCTCTCACAACTGGGATTGACAAGACTTTTGACAGAGTGTACAGAACATTTAAATAGTCCAACTATGTAGAGATAAAGTCATCTCCATCTCTTCCTGTGAAACCATATTTCTGATTGTTGTAGGCTAGATGTAAAAAGCATGAGCAAACAACAGACTTAACATGACTATTGAAACATAAAAAGGTGACACCCAATTTGACTGAAATTTGAGGATGACAGACCCTCAAATACTTGCCTAATTAATCAGTGGGGTGACTGACGCTATCAGGAGCAAAGATCAATCTCAGTTTTAGCAGAATTAAGGCCCCGTTTACACTAATACGTTTTAGTTTGAAAACGCATAAGTTTTGCTACGGTTACGCCATCCGTCCACACTACGCCGGAGTTCTCGAGCGCCGAAAACGGAGCGTTTCGAAAACGCTGGAGAGGCCGTTTTCATTCTGAAACGCTGCTGCTCCGTCTCAGTGTGGATGGGGAAAGACAGAGACATCTGAAAACGGAAGCGGGGCTGCCGACATTCACCTCTCTGATTGGGGCTTTTCCTCAATATTAAGTAGCCCACACACAGTTCAGTCCTGAATCTTCTCCGTGTAAGTTCAGACTTCGCAAGTTTGATCAAGGCTGCAGTCTTTTCTACTCAGTTTGATATGGAAAACATACCGAGGACACGGGTAAATCTTCAAAGGGAACAGTGTACTTTATAACTTCATTCACAATAACGTTACCCTGGCTATGTTTCACTTTCTCAACAATAAAATGTAAACTTGATATAAGGAACTGCCTATTTTTATTTTAAAATAACAACTAAACAGACAGCAGAAATGTTGAGGCGTCGTGCTGCATAAGATGAGCGTCATCTTCACTGTGTGGATATTTATAACAAAACGGAGCCGATAACAACTGCCTCCTTTCAATTTCAGTGAAAATACGAAACACACCCTCTCTTTTGCTGAATATCAGTTTTAATAATCGATAATGGCCATTATAAAAGTATAACATACAATAAGTTTATACATTATAGGAAATAAAGGCAAGCGATCAGTCAATATACAGAATAGGCTACGTGGTTACATTAATCATTAACTTATCTTTGCGCTCAGCCAAAACACGTTACCTGAGAACAAGTAATAGATTCCAATGACCAAAGTCAGGGAATATGTCGTTAAATAAAGAAAACAAGATGAATGAAATATCACGTTTAATAAATATAGTGAGATTAGATCCAGCGGGAGATGCTTGATGAGAAGTCCGACTAGCACAGCTCTCATCTGGGTAGATGGGCTCCAGCGATTGCCAAAGTGTGTGTGTGTGGTCACGTGATGTGCGTTTTCAGCGTTTTGGTGTGGACGGAGAGCAGTTCAGAAACGCTGTGTGAAACGCGAGTGTGGACGCGGATCGTTTTCATTCTAAAACGCCGTTTTAAAACTAAAACGCACTAGTGTAAACGGGGCCTAAGTTGCAGTAAATTGTCAGCCATCTAATTATTTAAGGAAGACTTCGGCCGCGTTTACGCTAATGGGTTTTAGTTTGAAAGCGCATAAGTTTTGCTACGGTTACGCCATCTGTCCACATTACGCTGGAGTTTTTGAGCGGCGAAAACGGAGCGTTTTGGAAACGCTGGAGAGGCCGTTTTCATTCTGAAACGCTGCTGCTCTGTCTCAGTGTGGATGATGGAAAACGGAGACATCTGAAAACGGACGCGGGGCTGCTGAGATTCGCTACCTGATTGGGGCTTTCGTGCCATTGCGTATCCTTCCCTTATTCATCAAGCCCCTATCACATGACTATAACAGATGGCTTTAACGCTACCGGGAGACAGCAGACCAGCCTTCACTGTAAACAACAACATGGACACAGAAATGGGAGCGTTGTTTGCACTATTGTCTGTTTTAGGCACCATTGTGTCGTTATTCATTTGTTACGTTTAGTAACAACTCGACCTCGTCGTCTGACACAAAAATACCTCTCTTGCTTTCTTTGCCATCGCGTTCATTGTTTAACCGGCGTTTGTTGACTAACAATAACCAAATGCAGAGCGAGACGCATGCTTTGTTTATACTAGAACGCGCATGCCCAGAGTGCGCGAATGGTCATGTGATATTTGTTTTTGGTGGTGTAGTGTGGACGGAGAAAAGTTCAGAAACGCTAGGTGAAACGCTAGAGTGGACGCAGATCGCTTTTGATCTAAAATGCCGTTTTCAAACTAAAACGCACTAGTGTAAACGGGGCCTAAATCCTGCAAGCCTGACAGTTTATCTAGTCTGTCAGGGCTAAAAGTAATATAGAACTGCACATCATCAGCATGACAATGATAAGATATAACTTTAAAACTATTAATAATCTTGCCTAGAGGAAGTATAAACAAATTTAAAAGAAATGGGGCCCAGCACAGGACCTTGGGGCAGACCACAGGATACTGAGTCTGATATACGAGTTCCTATCCACACAGAAACACTCCTGTCAGCAAGATAGTGCAGTTTAAGTTTACTTGTATGGTGCTTTTTACAACAACTTTTGTTTCAAAGCAGCTTTACAAAACGTGCACATTATTGCATTACAATAAAATTAGGCTAAACTTCAATCAAATATGAGTTATTATATAAGCAAAGTGAATCTGCAGTTTAATAGCACATTGATGATGTCTATGTGTACATGTTTAATGAAGTGTGTATTAAGTGTGTGTGTTGTTCTCGGAAAAAACATTAGAGGATAACCAATTCAGAGCTGTGCCAGTAATGCCCACAAGAAAATGCAGTTCCTAAATTGAAGTGCAGTGATCGACAGTATCAAAACCAGCTCAAAACGGTAAAGTCTAGATCGCATACGCAGCGATGTGCGATATGCACATTAATATAGCAGCATTTTTCATGACACTGTATAACAATAATTAATATTTTTACAGTGCTGTGATGGTTGGGTGTAGGGTTGGAGTAAGGGTAGGTGTTAAAAATACTATTTATTGGGTAATTTAATAGAAAGCATCAATAATACTGAGTACAACTACAGTTTTTACAGTACTGTGACGGTTGGGTTTAGGGTTGGGGTGGGGGTAGACAATAACAAAATACAGTTAATGGGAAAATTGAATAAATAATATAAATAATTCTTGTTAACTTCTGGCCGCAAACATAGCCGATCTAGCAACAACCGCTCAGAATATTCACCTGCATCAGCAGCCATTAAAATATGATTTGAGATTCTGAGGAGGGCGGTTTCTGTCGAATAGTGTTTATGTAATCCAGACTGACATTTATTAAAGATATTATGAACCTCAAAAAGAAAAGGTTAATGAGATATAGGCCTAAGTTATATATAGCATTGGTTCAGTTATTTAAGGTTAGTTGCTTTAAGTTTACTCTTTTTTTAGAGTGTTTTAATATACTTAATTCATATTAAAGTTTTGGATTTTTCATTAGTTTTAGTTTTTACTTTTGTGTTTTTAAATTTAGTCAGTTTTAATTAGTGTTTCGAGGCAGATTTACTAGTTTTTATTAGTTTTTTAAAATGCGTAGTTTTAGTTTATTTTTTTAGTTACTCATCTTTTAGTTTAGTTTGTAAATTGGGGAATTTGTTAGGTGCAAGATTCAAAATCATCTGAAAAAATATTTTATAATTAAAACCCAACCAAAGATACATTTTTGAAGCATGTATTCAGAGGACACATGAACACTATTATCTACCACAACCATCTACCCATCCTCAAATTCAAATACAGACAACCCAAGACAGCAGCCTTAAGTAAAATATGTGTGCCGCTACTTCTGAGGTTAGATACACAGTAGTGATGGGTCGTTCATGAACGATTCGTTCATTTTGAACGAATCTTTAATATGACTCTGGAACTACGAGTCCTCTCAGGGAGTGATTCGTTCATCCGCGCGTGCGCACATTTGTGCAGGTAGTATCGTTAATTTCAAGTCTTCATCACATTGGCAGAAGCCAATCATACGCGTTTAGAGCCGGAAAAAGAATTGATCCGTTCATCTCTCGAGTCCTCTATTGGGTCTGTGTCACTCGTTCATCACGAGCCAATCATACGCGTTTAGAGCCGGAAAAAGAATTGATCCGTTCATCTCTCGAGTCCTCGGGTTTGAGTCATTCGTTTCTCATAGGCCAATCATACGCATTTAGAGCCAGAAAAAGGATTGAACCGTTCCTCTCTCTCGAGTCCTCGGGTTTGAGTCATTCTGTCACGTGATGAACGAACATCATGGCTCCTATCAGCTTAGACTGTGCATGGATTAAGATTAAATGTGACTGTGAGTGTAACGTGAATGAACCCCTGACATTTGAAGACATGAAGAGGTGAGCTGAGCAAAGATACAACAATACCTTCATAGACAAAAGAGCAGGTAAACATTGAATTATTATTTTATTTATGACTTATTTGTCTTGTGATCAACCTTTTGGGCTAGTTGTAGAGGTGTTTGGAAGCAATTCGTAACATTTTAATAATATTTTGGAAAATTGAACCAAATGAATGAAATGACTCGAAAAAAGACTCAAAGATCCGAGTCAGTAAAATGATCCGAACTTCCCATCACTAATACACAGTGCTGATGGGAAGCTCAGATCTTTAACACGAACCGGATGTTTTGTGACAATCCTCCCAAGTTTTACTCAACATATAAAAATATGTAGTCAGCAATTATAATTTCATCAGCAGGATCTGAAAAGTTTCTTACAGTGAAGTTTTGCAACCCAGCTGAAGCGTGATTCACTTATTTAAATTCCATTATGTCTCTCTGTTGTGAAATAAACTTCTGTTTCACCAGATCCTCATTCATTATTGCTGTATGATTTTCATCTTTTCTTTTAAAGATGTTTGTTGTAGACCTCTTGGCCAGGTCACCCTTGTAAATGAGATCTTGTTGGTTTTTTTTTTACCTGGTTAAATAAAGAAATAAGAATTCTGGTAATCCTTTAGATGAAGTACCAATTGTCACTATTAACTACTGCTGAGTAGTTTAGTTCATACTTTTTACAGAGTTAATACTTTGGGTGAACATGTTTAAAACACTTGGGAACCTGACCTAGCCTAAGTGAAAGAGTCATGATGGAAACTAAACATGGGCCAATGAAAGTGTTTGATATTGAAATCTGTTTGGCGTCTGCTTGGTGCGTCCCATCGCTAAGAAAACACACCTGATTCAATTCATCAGCTCATTACTATGAATTCAAGACTTGATGGTGTGTTCAAGTCCTGTCAGATGAACGGCACCACAAAGTCATCAACACAAGTGGAGAATTGACTTTATTCTTATTTTTATTCTTTGATTCTTCAGTTTTCCATATTTTGACATGCAGTGTTTGTTTTTAATGTATTTTTGTTAATTTATCTATCATATAATTTCATGAATATGAAAACAAAAAGAACTTCTTTCCTCAAAATACTACTGCGTGTCAAAAAGATAAATGAATAGGTTTATTTATATATATGACAATTATTACAAATATTGCAATGTTTAATTATAATTATTAATTAATACAAATAATACATAAAAATAATTCAACAGTTTTGATGTTTTATCCCCTACACAGCAAAATCTCAATAGTAGGGTTATTTGGTCTCATACTACAGAAGTTACAGCAAAGAAAGAAAAAAGTGAAGTAAATACACTAAAGTAAATACACACCGCAATGGTGGCATCTAACAAGACAAGTATTTTCAGTAAATGCCACTACAGAATTTACTTTATTCTTATTTTTATTCTTTGAATCTTCATTTTCCATGTTTTGACATGCAGTGTTTGTTTTTAATGTATTTTTGTTAATTTATCTATCATATAATTTTATGAATATGAAACCAAAAAGAACTTGTTCGCCCAAAAGACTACTGTGTGTCAAAAAGATAAATGAAAAGGTTTGTGTGTGTGTGTGTATGTGTGTGTATATATATATATATATATATATATATATATATATATATATATATATATATATATATATATATATATATATATATATATATATATATATATATATATATATATATTAGTGCTGTCAATCGATTAAAAAAATTAACTAATTAATCGCACCTTTTTTAAAAAATTGATCGCGATTAATCTCAATTAATCGCATTTAAAATACTGAAACTTGTAATTTTGGCTATTCAAATGTAAAATTAATGTAAATGCAAGACAAAAACTATTTAAATTCAAAATATAATTGTTTATTAGAATTAAAATTCAAAATATAATTGTTTAATAGAATTTTTGCTTAACTTGTAACACAGATTTCTTCATGTAAACAACATACCCACAATAAACCATCAAGATCCTGGCTTGACAGCCATATTTATTACAGAAATTAAAACACAGGCATGTTAATGACATTTAAATTTCAAAACAATCAATGCCAATAAAGAAAACATTGATTTCCATGTTGGATTCTAAGTGGACTGCAAAAAAAATGCCAAAATACAGGAATTGCAGATATGGAAAATGAAAAATTATAATAATAAACTATAGAATACAAACTGTTGCACTCATTGTAAAGTTTTATTGCTGTGAGTTGAGAATATTAGTTATAGAGTAGAAACAATTTAGCGTAATCCTCCTTTACATTCATCCAGTTGCTAAGACTAGGAGTATCCCGCAAGTGCACAGAGACTCCCAAATGCCCGCAAATTTCTCGCAAACCGGTCGTTAAATACATTGCACACCCGTCTCCCCCGCATCCTTCCTAGCTCTTCAGGTAGCCTATGTCGCGCGCAACTCACCCCCACCGTCCTTCAGGTACGTCTCGTGCGCACACGCCCCTACTCAGATACGTCGCTAAAACGTAATTTTTAAAAAAGCGTTAATTATTTAAAATTAATCGTATGCGTTAACGTACTAATTTTGACAGCGCTATATATATATATATATATATATATATATATATATATATATATATATATATATATATATATATATTAGCGCTGTCAAAATTAGTGTATGTATATATATATATATATATATATATATATACATATATATACATATATATATATATATATATATATATATATATATATATATATATATATATATATATATGACAATTATTACAAATATTGTAATATTTAATTATAATTATTAATTAATAAAATTAATACATAAAAAAATATACATAATTAATAAAAAAATTAATACATAATTTTGCCTACACAGCAAAATCCCTATAGTATAGTAGATAATATTTGGTCTTACACTACAGAAGTTATTAAATTAGCAATTAAAGAAAGAAAGAAAGTGAAGTAAATACTGGTATAAATACACTAAAGTAAATACATATCGCAATGGTGGCATCTAACAAAACAAGTATTTTCAGTAAATCCCACTACAGAATTGACTTTATTCTTATTTTTATTCTTTAATTCTTCAGTTTTCCATGTTTTGACATGCAGTGTTTGTTTTTACTGTATTTTTAGTTGAAATTGATTGCCGGTAGTTTTGTTTACTTCATTGTTTTATTAACATAGACTGTGCTGTATTGTCTTGTAGTTTACCAAAGAAGCTACAGCGCCATCTTGTGTTCACGAAAGTGACTTGAACACTCCTGACACCATGATGATGACTTGTCAACAAATGTAAGTACAGATGTTCTAGTAAGACTTGAATGCAGCACTACTTTGTGCCTATTGAGAATAACATATTAAATGTACCTTTGAGGAACACCAGGAGCAGTTTCAACTTTCAGAAGGAAATATTGTCCAATCGCCCTCCCTGCTCTCCAGTACCTCAGTGATCTTTAACATGAGTATGGAGGAAGAAAAGAAAAGGGAAGCTTCTGCTGGTGATGATGATGATGGGTAAGTTCAATCTCTTTTAGGGCCCTATCATACATACAAGATGTGTTTGGCTCAATTTGTTGCTTTTTTCAGACCAGTGCAACCCTAATTTTCCTGCTTTGCGTCATGCACTTTAAATAGCCAATCAATTTGTGCCGCTTTGTGGACTCATGGATAGGGTTTTTTGCTATTTCTGCTGAGAATTTTGGTAAAAATCTGCGGATTTCTGCGGAATTATTTTGGGAGTATCCAGTGGAGTATCATAACTAAAACCTTAATATATGAAACAAAAAGTAATAAATTACTGAATAAAAACTGAATAAATTCAGATTTACACATTTACTCAAGTAAATAAACAGAATTAATGATGGGCTAAAAATCTGCAATAATCTGCGGAAAATCTGTCAAAAATCTGCGGAATTCTGCGTGCGCAGATTCCGTGTGGGCCTACTCATGGGTGATCTGGTCTAGAAAGAGATGTGTTAAGGCTCATTGCTGGTTATGAAGTAAAAATGATCAGGAATATTTTTCCAGCGTTTATACATTTTGTCAGTACATTTACACTAAAATGACGGCCTGAAACAAACATTTGAATACAAGATTCAGAGTGAACTTTTAGAAAACTCTGCTATTTATAATCTCTGTGTTAATTACAAATGCAAGTCTGTGAAATGGTGACATCGTGTGGATGAGTTATGTGTGTTTCGTCTATAAGGGGTTTCTACTTCCATCACAGTTTGTTCAGTGACCTGTTTGCTGAGTATCTGGAGATACTCAGATGTAAACAACAGCATGGATTTCACGGTTGATGTACAACTTAATACACTAATATATGTGTTTTTTGTTCAGTTCGACTGATCAAGACAGCCCGAAACACCACCATAATTGATCAGTTTATTGTAATTGTAATTACATTCTCTGCCTCCAATATGGCCGCTTATTAATGTATCATGTAAACACTCTATAAACATTAGAGAAATAAAGCAAATATAACTGCACACAAAGGATGTTCAGTATCTCCCGTTTCAAAGCTGCTTTAAATGTACATTGTGAAGTTAAAAAAGCAGCTAGAAATAATCAAAAGGTAAACTACTCCTTTCTATTGTGGTTACCAATGTATATCCTCATTGTTATTTATTATTATTGATTATTAGTGTTCATAATCTGTTTCTGTGTTATACTGTGGATGTGCTAACTGGAATAGTTTTGTTTTGGGTTCTGATTGTTTAATGTTTGGTACATACACAATATTAAGTTAGTGAAAGCATTGATGGAAGGACTGTGTTTGTTGGACTGGACTTTACCAGAACTATGTTAAGCTGCTTTGACATCATCTACATTGTGAAAAGTGCTGTATAAATAAACATGAAGTGAATTGAATTGCAGTGTTTGTGCTGTTTCAGATACTGAGCAACATCACCATCTGCTGGCCTGGACAATACAGCTGCCCCATACACACACAACATGTCAACAATGCAAAAGATTATTTTATTTCTGTACATCATTGTTGTGCAAATATGTCTTTAATTTTATACTGAGACAGATGCAGCTCTGAGTTATTTAATAGGCATAATAAAGTTATTTAATCACATTTAAAGGTCTGGATCAGGGCACTAATACCTGTGTGTTCTCACTCAAGACCAAAGGAAATATAATTTCTGTGCTCACAATAACTTATTTAAGCTTCTGGCAATTTAAGATATTGTATTACAGTTCTTGATTAATTATTTAAACTGTGTAAAATAAAAAGACAGACATCATCTGCTCTCTGCTGGTTTGTTTTTAATAATATTACATGTTAATGATCTAGCAAATTATTTTATTTATCACAAACACTGAATCTGTCTGCTAACAGTAGCATTTGCAGGATAAAATGTGTTCTTTTTAATGTATATTGTAACATCTAAAACTGTTATTAAAATGTTTGTCAAAAAGTCTTAACAAAAACCTGTAGGGTTAATAATAATAATAATAATACAATATGATATAATGACCTTGCACCCAAGGTCATTGTACAACACACATACATGCATACATACAAACATACACACACACATACACACACACACACACACACACACACACACACACACATATATATATATATATATATATATATATATATATATATATATATATATATATATATATACATATATATATATATATATATATATATATATATATATATATATATATATATATATATATATACATCAATTCAATAAATAAAAAAATAAACTGACAGTATAAAAATGGAGAATAGAGGGTTGCATTATTGGTGTTTACATCTGAGAATTTGTATTAATAAAATTAGTGTGCCTCTGGAAATAGATTAATTTGTTTTAAAAAGTGTTTACATGATATCTCTATTTTGTAAGAAATGTATAATGACCAATTCTCCATGTACAATAACTTTCTATTATGAGCAAAATCACTCACAACATAATACCACAGTATCTTATTGTAAATACTATAGTATTTTTCAAACACACTATGCTAAAGTGTTATACATTTTATATATTGTAATATTTAAAACACTTTGTTAATGAATGCTACTGCATACTGTATTATTAACTATAGTAAACTGATAATATGTACTGTAGTACACTAGTTAGAGTGATGTATGGTGTATAATATACCCTATTTGGCTATGTGTCATTAGCATAAACTATATTAGCATCTGTAGAATTACCAATTAATTCAAGTGTTTTACTAAAGTATGCTTCAGATACACTTTAGATTTACTATAAATTACTGTAGTGTTTTTATTGTTTGTGAATGAGCTGCTTGGGAACACAGTGTTTGTACAACAGCGACCGGAAAAGCCATGCTTGTTTGTTTCAATGGGCGAAAGCTATAGGAAGTTTGCCAGTTATAAAACACTGTGGCCAAAAGTGTAGCTCTTGTAACTCCAGTGTTTAAGTTCATATTTCACAGTCAACGAGAAGGCGAGCCGCAGTGACGTCACGCATTCTGGATTCGAACGCGTTCTAAAATTCCAAAAGACGCGCGCTGCAGGTGAAGCGCCTCAGAACTCTTCATCGCCTGCTACGGTAAGCTGAATGCACTCTGACTTGGTCAAGTTTTACAACAAAATACATAAAATGTTTGATTTCCCCGAAGAAAGTAAGATATTTGTCACACTGTTTAGATTAAATAACCACCATTATCGTCTAATTAATTAATTACATTCGAGATAGCTCACTCGGAGTTTGAAATACTATAAAGTTACACAACATATGAGTTTAAATGTTGATATTTAATACTGTATTTTATATTAAATAGTAAATGACTGTTGTAGATAATACTATTGATCATTGTACTGCTCAGAGTGCCCTTATATGTATACATTTGTCATGATAAATGTTATAAAATCGACAAATATTTGTACATGCCAAGAAAATAAATGTATTTAAGCTCCTTAAGGAGCTGAACTGAGATCACGTTTGAAGAACAGGCTACTGCAAACATGCTTTTCTTTCTTACATTTTGTCTTGTTTCTAGTCCAAATATCTAAAATTTTCCTAAATCAAGAAGCATTTTCTAGACAAGCAAAAAATATGGTCTTGTTTTAAGAAATAATTTGCCAAAATTAAGTGAGTTTTCCCATAAAGCGGTCAAAATAATCTGCCAGTGTGCTACGCAAAATAATCTTCTGTCAAAAGAAAAACAATATTATTTAGCTCACCCCATTGGCAGATTATTTTGATTGCTTTAGGGAAAAACTCACTTAAAGACTATTAAACAAAAGTGAAATATTAAACACTGACTCATTTACAGTCACACAATCCACACTTAAGATCGAGATGACTACTAATGAAGACACATTTGAAACTCAACCATGACTGAATCATAATTATGAATGCAAAAGTCTAATGTGAGTTGTGTTTTTCTCTCTAGTAAATGGATCGTGACATTCAGCAAGCAGAGAAAATGGCTTTGAAGAGCAAAGGGGAGATCAAGAAAAGGATGAGGGTGATGTTTCCGTCTTCTTCGGTAGATCTGGAGGATTCGTCCTTTTCAGGTCCTGGAGATAATGGCAAACTCCCCTCTCCGTCCTCCCGAAAGCGCAGATTTCCATCTATGCGCCGTGTTTTTGGCAAAATCCTATCGATTTTGATGCCGTGTGTGTGTTTGTCGTCTGAGGAGAAGGATTCCTCCTTTGTCAGCGACAGGAAAACTGATGCTTCGTTCTCAGCTGCAGTCCACAGATCATCCGAAGGTCATCCAGAGAATGATCTGCCTGCAGGCCAGCAGAAAGAAGCAGTTGAAGGTTTGAGAATATTAATAATTCACTGCTTTACTGGAACATCTTATTCAGCTCAGCTTCTGTCTTTAAAGTCTAAAAAGTTCAACACATGTATGTCCTTAATAGAAACTAAATGACTCTGTCTGTTATCCACAGCTGTAACTTTATCCACAGCTGTACTTGAAGACCCCCCCACCATATCTGACATCAACGAATGTTCAGAATTACAACAGACGCCGACTAACCTTGATGCAGGTAAAGACAAATCACAGACCAAATCAGGCTAATCACAACACTGAATACTGCATGATTGAATTAGCATGATTCTAACATAAATTTGCATGTTGTTAGCATGTTTCCAGTATGGATTAGCATGTTGTTAGCATGATTCCAGTATGAATTAGCATTGCTAACATGTCTCCAGCATGAATTAGCTATTTATATGTACTGCTCATTTTCTTTCCAGAAGAAGCTGAGGAGATGAAGCCCTCTCCTTCTGCATCTGAACACCAAACCGCTGATCGAGAGCCTGAGGGGGGGAAAGCACCTGAAGACCTCTCTTTACCTGAAATCAGCGAATGTTCAAAGATGCCGACTGAACTTTATACAGGCAAGACAAAACATGAAGAACAGCTGATGTGACGATCCACATATCTGTGTGTGCGCTCTAATCTAACCACAGAAATCTGTCACACTGGTTCATTATTACATCTGTTGAAGGATCTCAGTCTGTGTCATGAACCATTTCAACTGAGCTGGTCTGCAGCAGTGTTTATAAGAGCGGCTGGTGTTCTTTAAGAAGTGCAGGATACTGTGTGTGATTTAATGACTAAACTCCATCATTTATCTTTCTGTTTTACAGATATCTCATGCATTTATGATCTGATTCGACCTCAAACATCCTGTCGACAACCTGGGTAATGTATTATATTATACTGTATTGTGTTATAATGTGTTCTGTTGTGTTATATTATATTATAGTCATGTATATTATATTTTATTATTGTATATTATATTATATTATTATATTATAGTGTATTATATTTTATTTTATTGAATTTTATTGTATTATATTATATTTAATATATTTTATTTTATTATGTTACATTGTCATATTATATTTTACTATATTAAATTAAATTTTATTTTATATTTTATTTTATAGAATTTTATTATATTTTATTATATTTCATTTTATTTTATTATATATTTTATTATATTGTAGTATATTATATTTTATTATATTATATTGAACTGTATTTTATTATATTATAATTCATTATATATTTTTTTTCATTATATTTTATTATATTATAATTTATTATATTATATTTTATTATATTATAGTATATAAAATTTTATTATAGTATAATATATTATAATATATTTTATAATATATTTTTATATTATATTATGTTTGTTGTATTGTATTATAGTATATTAGAGTATATTGTAGTATATTATAATATAGTGTTCTATAGTATAGTAAAGTGTAGTATAGTGTATTAGTTAACTTGTTTGTATGATGTTTCTTTAGGCTTCCAGATGTCGAGGCCATGTTCAGAGAGTTTTGGGTTTCAGACCTGTCGACTGAACTGAAGATTGAAGCTGATGAGCCTGAAGAACACTCTCCTCTGGGGTAAAGACACTGTTCACTCATTTTATAGTGATAGACTCTAGAAAAGACACGATATGCGAACGGCCCCTAGAAGGCCTCCATCATTTGCGAGCCCCAGTTGATCTTCTTGCACAGCCATGCTGGATTCAGCTGATTTGTTGATAAATGGGTTGCAGAGCTGTTTCTTGGCAGTTTGTGGGTCCTTTACTGGACCTTTTCCTCTTTGCAAAGAAACTTGCCAAAGACGTCTGTTTCTTACTGCTTTAGCTGCTTGTGGGGTAAATTAAAGTGCTCAAGTGGCCGAGATATAACCGAGAGAATAAGGTCATTTTCAAAATAAAAGATCCTTCAGACTCAGATAATAAATAAAATGGAAATAATTAATGATTTCTAGTGCAGCCCATTACCAATTGATGAACAGACTGGAACTGATACGGGTCCGCGGCCTGGTGCTTGAGGATCACTGATTTAGCAGATGCTTTAGTTTAAAGCCTTTAGACGGTTTTTAGTCGTCATCTAACCAAAACTGTTCATTTGTTTTCCTCAGCCTTCCTAATTTAGGCAACACGTGCTACATGAACTCAGTCCTGCAGTGCCTCCTGAGTATTGCCCCCTTCCAGCACGATGTGCTTCTCAGCCAGGAGGTGTGGAGAGATGAAGACATGCTGCTCAGGTACAGAGAATAAAACATGTTCTGGTTTCAATGAGTTTGGTGGAAAAACAAAACCAAAAATACCAAACAAACATGTGTTCGGCGCCAGCTCCTAATGCGCTGTACAAATCTGAGCTTTTGATTGATTCATTTAATGTCTTGTACATCCACAGAGTCGGATCTGTTGTGTTTTATTAAAATCTTCAATCCCACATTTTGTATTGACTTATTAACTACACCTAATCCACACCATAAAAACAATAACTATGGTACAGCTCACAGAAATGGACGCTTTGTATGTGAGCATGTTCAGTAGCTGAGCTGCATCCCTTCTAGCCCTAAACCAATCTACCCGGGGTGGAAGCCCCTCCCATTCTGAGCTTCCCCAAACTACCTGAAACATTCTTGACTTTGTCCATCCCACAGTAATTCCTGTTATATTGTAGAGCAGCTCAGACTAACCCAGTCATCTGTTTCTCTCCAGTGTGTTTTCAGACCTGTTCATAAGCCGGCTGGACAACAGCAGCACCAACCTGAAGAAAAGGCTCTTGAGGAAAGTGAAATGCTACATTGAAAATGCCAGTAAAGTCTTCACGGGAGACTTTCAGCAGGTGAGCGCACCTTAAACCAGACTCTTCAACTAGTCTGTCATGTTAATGCTGGTACACACCTGCTTTTGCTAGACCAGCTCTAAACCTGTGTGTGTTTCTCCTCAGGATGCTCACGAGTTCCTCATGCTGTCCCTGTCCTGCCTGAAAGAGGAAGGCCAGATGCTGAAGATGTCTTCTCCCACATACACTTGCCCCGTAGCCAATATGGAGTTCAAGCTTGAAACGGAGCGCACCTGTGTCAGGTAATGACACCACACTTCCCCTTGTGCATGCCGATTTAGCATTTTATACATGCTTCAGCATTTCAGTGATGAACTTCTTTTCAATGTGGTTTCAGTTGTGGTCTCCAGAAGACATTTACTGAGGACGCAAACTACATCTCGCTGGTCCTCGGCCAGAATGCAAGCGTGTCAGACAGCCTGCAGCAGTACATGAGCGTGAGCGTCAGCGCTAATCTCAGTATACTGCATGAGCAACAACATGTCATTTCTGATGGGTTTCTTTCTTTCCTTCAGGCGTCTTCAGTTGATTGCATGTGCTGCAACTGTAACGGCACAAAGGCCTCTGTGACCCAGAGGTTTTACAGTTTCCCAAGGTACGACACATTATTGATCAGCTACTAATCTAACTCAATAACTAAACTCGAGCTGCTCTCTGATTTCTGATCTTCTGAATCCCTCTACAGAGTTCTGGTTTTGCTGGTGTCGCGCTTTGATATGCTGTCTGATTGTAAGCTGAGGAATCGACTGAGGATTACAGAAGAGTTGACGCTGTCCTCTGTTAAAGGTACGCCTGCTGTTTATTAAACATTTGAAGGGGCACAATGGTTTATTTGATGACAGAAAGCGCTCAGCGGTTTATAGTTGACTGCTCACTGTTGTATTGTATTGTGATGTGAATGTAAACACCTGCTCCAGCTTTCTGTCAGTTACTCTATTAGCATTTAATATCAATATCTTTTCATTTAATGTCATATTTTAATGAAGCTTCTAAGTTTAGATTTGTGACTATTTTGCTAATCATTTACAAGTGTCTTTGCTGCAGTTACGATCTTATATTAAAGGATTTCCTGGGAAAGAGAGACAGAAACGTTTTCCCCAACTGCTGCAAGTATTACTCCAATACTTGGTGGTTGTGGTCTTCGAATTTGGGAAATATTTGGGAATTCTGTGACCAATCTGAAGGACAATCTCAGGAAGAAAATGTACCTTTTGTGTTTGCCTTGTGTTCATCAGGAGAGATCAGAGAGCAGCCAGAGTCTGATAATAAGAGACCAGCGAGCTGCCAGTCATTTCTCAAGAGAATCCTGAAGACAAAGACCAAAGTTGCACCCCAGATACCCAACGACAAGGCAGAGAGCAAGCAAATCATGACTGACTGACTGACTGACTGACTGACTGACTCATTTGATTGATTGATTGATTGATGGATGAATTGATGGATGGATGGATGGATGGGTGGACAGACAGAAGGATGGATGGGTAGATGGATGGATGGATGGGTGGATAGACAGACAGACAGAAAAAGAGAAGGATGGATGGATGGATGATAGATGGATAGATTGATAGAAGGATGGATGGATGGATGGATAGACAGAGACAGACAGACAAAGAGAAGGATAGATAGATAGATAGATAGATAGATAGATAGATAGATAGATAGATAGATAGATAGATGGATGGATGGATGGATGGATGGATGGATGGATGGATGGATGGATGGATGGATGGATGGATGGATGGATGGATGGATGGATGGATGGATGGATGGATGGATGGACAGACAGACAGATAGAGAGAAGGATGGATGGATGAATGGGTAGACAGACAGACAGACACAGACAGACAGAGAGAAGGATGGATGGATGGATGGTTAGATAAGATAAAGTACAAAGATAGAGACCTAAATAAATAATAGATAGATAGATAGATAGATAGATAGATAGATAGATAGATAGATAGATAGATAGATAGATAGATAGATAGATAGATAGATAGATAGATAAATGTAGAAATACATAGATGGATGGGTGGAGAGATGGACAGATGTTCAGTAGATGAATAGATAGATGGGTAGATGCATACAGTTATGTATAAATGGCACATTAGTAGATAAGGGTAAACAGATGACAAGAAAAGATTGATCAAGTTTTAAGACTGAATAAGAGTCATATAGAAGAGTTTAATAAATAGAGAGAAGGTTCTAGGGTTAGCTGGATGGACGGATGGATGATTCACCATTAGACATATGGGAGCTTGATAGATGAGTATGAATGGACAGCGGCACTTTTCTGTAACACTGTTGACCGTTATCTTATACTTGTTTCCCCCATCTTCTACATGTTTCCTAAACAGCAGGAAGAACCGGCCGACACCAGGGTGGAGTATAGACTCACTGGAGCAGTGTCACATTTAGGAAGCAAACTGTTTTCTGGTAGGAATTGACCACACATGTTGAATTGTCTCATTTGTTCGTTCATTGAGCAGTTGAGGATCCACCCGGCCACAGAGTTATAGTCCAGTTTCTGTGTTACAGGACACTACATAAGTCACATTCGGGATCCAAGTGACGATGGATGGCTGCGTTGCAGTGACTTTTCCGTCAGGAAAACCAGCTGGACAGAAGCATCCGAAGAAATAAAGAGGAACTGCTACATGCTGTTCTACATCAAGCGGTGATTAAACGCTCTGTGTTTTTAACATTCAGAATGGGCTCTGTGCACAGCTAGAGTTTTAATGTTGTATATCTAACAGGCTGTAAAGATCACTGATTTTTAAAGAAATCAGATCTTCCTTGGTGCTGCCTGGCTGAAAATTAAAAGTCTGTGTGCATACAGCCCATTTCATTCTCACTTGGTTCCGTCTCTTGCTGTGGGATAAAAACACTGAAATCCTCTGTTGTTTCTGTAGATGAGCAGCAGTTTGTAGCCGACAGTCCTGAAGAGGTGGAGAACAGCAGACTGAGCTTCAGAAGATCAAGAGTCAGAAGATTCTGCCAGATACTTGCACCAAAACCCCCTGAGACCTTCAGAAGACACATGAAGATATTTTGGATTGAATCTGAGAGCTCCTGACCCTCATATAAAGGAAACATTCACCGTTTGCATCCTGTTTGCTGTGAATGTTTCTCCACTCTTGCTGTATATGGAGGGTCAGGGGACAGATGAATGAAAGGCTGAACAGTTTGGAACTACTGTATATGAGTGCAAGTAAATGATGGCAGATTTGATGTGAACTGTAACTTGAGCACTGCAATCAATAAAAATTATTTTTCCAATCCTCGAAAACTCTGTCAATTATTTACAGAGCTCTGAACGCTCTCCTTCCAGCATATTTGAGTGTCTGAAGTATTAGGAATGAAAGTGAATGTGTGCCTGTAAATACACTCGCCAGGCAAATGCCCAACTCTGTGTTCCACATGACAAAGATCTGAGTTTAAATATTTGGGTATTATTATCACACCAAACTTCATAGGATTATATGAAAAGAACTTTACCCTTTTATTGTGTAAACTTAAATCTGATATTCAAAATTGGAGGATCCTCTACCTGTCCCTAGCAGGCAGGGTAAACTGTTAAAATGATAGTTCTACCAAAACTATTGTATTTCAGTCTCTTTAGTTTTTTATGGGATGGAAAGACTTCTAAGGCCCCGTTTACACTAGTGCGTTTTAGTTTTAAAACGGCGTTTTAGAATGAAAACGATCCGTGTCCACACTCGCGTTTTACCCAGCGTTTCTGAACTGCTCTCCGTCCACACCAAAACGCTGAAATCGCACATCACGTGACCACACACACACACTTTGGCAATTGCTGGAGCGTGTCTACCCAGATGAGAGCTCTGCTGGTCGGACTTCTCATCAAGCATCTCCCGCTGGATCTAATCTCACTATATTTATTAAACGTGATATTTCATTCATCTTGTTGTCTTTATCTAACGACATATTCCCTGACTTTGGTCACTGGAATCTATTACTTGTTCTTAGGTAACGTGTTTTGGCTGAGCGCAAAGATAAGTTAATGATTAATGTAACCACGTAGCCTATTCTGTATATTGACTGATCGCTTGCCTTTATTTCCTATAATGTATAAACTTATTGTATGTTATACTTTTATAATGGCCATTATCGATTATTAAAACTGATATTCAGCAAAAGAGAGGGTGTGTTTCGTATTTACACTGAAATTGAAAGGAGGCAGTTGTTATCGGCTCCGTTTTGTTATAAATATCCACACAGTGAAGATGATGCTCATGCAGCATGACGCCTCAACACTTCTGCTGTCTGTTTAGTTGTTAATATTAAAATAAAAATAGGCAGTTCCTTATATCAAGTTTACATTTTATTGTTGAGAAAGTGAAACAACGTAGCCAGGGTGATGTGAATGAAGTTATAAAGTACACGGTTCCCTGTGAAGATTTACCCGTGTCCTCGGTATGTTTTCCATATCAAACTGAGAAGAAGAGATGCAGCCTTGATCAAACTTGCGAAGTCTGAACTTACACGGAGAAGATTCAGGACTAAACTGTGTGTTAGGCTACTTAATATTGAGGAAAAGCCCCAATCAGAGAGGCGAATGTCTGCAGCCCCGCCTCCGTTTTCAGATGTCTCCGTCTTTCCCCATCCACACTGAGACGGAGCAGCAGCGTTTCAGAATGAAAACGGCCTCTCCAGCGTTTTCGAAACGCTCCGTTTTCGGTGCTCGAGAACTCCGGCGTAGTGTGGACGGATGGCGTAACCGTAGCAAAACTTATGCGTTTTCAAACTAAAACGCATTAGTGTAAACGGGGCCTAAGATCCAAAAGGAGTTCCTTGAGAAAAATAAGGGTGATGGAGGTTTAGCTCTTCCTAATTGTTTATTGTATCACGGGCAGCTAATGTTCAAAACTAGTTTATTGGATGTGCTCACCAGGTGGCAAAGATTGGTGTAAAAACAGAATCCAGATCATGCACAGCAACCTCCTTACAAGCCCTGGCGACACCTAGTTTACCCATTAAAACCTCACAACACACACAAAATCCAATTGTCTGCTGCACTGTTAAAATATGGCCTCAGTTACGTCAGCATCTCAAATTAAAACAAGCCCTTATGCTTCAAAGCCAAATATGCAACAACCATGCATTTCCCCCTGCCATATTAATTCAATTCAATTCAATTCAGCTCTATTTGTATAGCGCTTTTACAATGTAGATTGTGTCAAAGCAGCTTCACATAAATGGTCATAGTAACTAGAACAGTGTGGTTCAGTTTTTAGTGTTTAAGTTCAGTTCAGTTCAGTTTAGCTCAGTTCAGTGTGATTTAATCATTACTGAGAGTTCAAACACTGAAGAGCAAATTCATCGATGCGTAGCTCTACCAATCCTGAACCATGCGAGCCAGTGGCGACAGCGGAGAGGGAAAAAAAACTTCACCTGATAGGAGTGAAGAAAACAAACCTTGAGAGAACCAGACTCAGTTGGGCACGACCATTTTAATTTCTCCGCTGGCCAAAAGTCTTGTGCAGGGCTTCAGTCACCGTGGTGGAGGCTGGAAGATGGGCTCAGCAAGACTCATCTGTCCCTGGAGCGTCGCTGGAATCAGACACATGTTCTCCACTCCCCACGACCATCAGTAGCTCAGGATATGGCCTGGTCCCGGATATGGAAACCTTGGGATCATCTCGTCGCTGTTCTTGGATCCAATCAGTGACTCTGCATAATCTGAGGACCTCGGGATGAGTATCCCCAGGTGAAAATAGAGAATAAAGAGAATAATTAGCGTAGCTGCTGTTCATAGTGTATATAAACAAGATGCAGAAACCAGTGTGGAACCCGTTAGGTGATGCATTGAGTGTATGCTTTACTAAACAGATACTGTAGGTCTTTAATCTAGTTTTGAACTGGGAGAGTGTGTCTGAGCCTCGGATGTTATCAGGAAGGCTATTCCAGAGTGTAGGAGCCATGAAAGAGAAGGCTCGACCTCCTTTACTTGATTTTGCTATTCTAGGTACTACCAGAAGCCCTGAGTTTTGAGATCTTAAAGAGCGAGTTGGATTGTAGCGAGACAGAAGGTTGGTTAGATAAACAGCAGCTAGATTATTTAGAGCTTTATAGGTGAGAAGTAATATTTTAAATTCAATACGAAACTTAACAGGCAGCCAGTGTAAGGAGGATAAAATTGGGGTTATATGATCATATTTTCTAGACCTGGTCAGAACTCTGGCTGCTGCATTTTCTACTAATTGAAGTTTGTTAATAGAGGATGCTGGGCAGCCAGCAAATAGAGCATTACAGTAATCCAGTCTCGAAGTCATAAAAGCATGGACTAGCTTTTCTGCATCTGAGATGGATAGCATATTTCGTAATTTAGCGATATTTCTCAGATGAAAGAAGGCAGTTTTTGTGACATGGGATATATGGTTTTTAAAAGTTAGATTGCTGTCAATATGACACCCAAATCTTTTATAGTAGAGCTAAAGCTAACTTTGTATCCTTCTAATTGTAAATTGAGTTGTGAGATCAGCTGTGTGCAAGATTTAGGCCCAATAAGTAATAATTCTGTTTTGTCGGAGTTTAAGAGAAGAAAATTGTTGGTCATCCAGTCTTTAATGTCTTTGATACACTCAGTTAGTTTAGACAGTTTAGACAGTTCAGACGTCTCATCAGGTTTAGTTAAAATATATAATTGAGTATCATCTGCATAGCAGTAAAAGCTGATCCTATGTCTTTTAATAATGTCTCCCAGAGGTAGCATGTATATTGTAAACAACAAAGGGCCTAAAACTGATCCTTGAGGCACCCCATACTTTTTCTGGGCTGACTTGTGAAGGCTGTCCATTAAGATTTACAAACTGGTAACGGTCAGTTAAGTATGACTTAAACCATTGTAGAGCCTGTCCCTGGCACAGTCATGCAGTCATCAAAATACACCTTTGTTTGTTGTGAATTGAGTTGTCCTCTAGTGGCCAAAATTATATACCGTGCCTTTAATATGTTTTATTTCACTTGCCTTCACTGGATGCTGTTCCTGAAGTCAGTATTGTTTCTCTTCAGTGATTCTGCTTGTTAACAGCATGTGTTCATCAACAGTTATGTTTCCATCCACCTATTTTATGAGCATTTTTGAGTATTGCATAAACAAATGTTTAAAGAGGTGGTCCATGACGATATCATATGTTAAACTTGAGTTGATGTGTAAAGAAGATGTGTGAACATAAACAACATCTCTGAATGTAAAACGCTCAAAGTTCAATGCAAAGGGAGACATTGGCTTGTACAGAGTTAGCTTAGCAAAGCCTACAGCAAACAAAGTTTGGGGACTACAAAAAAATTCATTCAGGTTTGTGAGATCACAAGTGCTTCAAGTTACGAACATTCACCCCTCACAGCAAAGGGGCGTGGTCAGAGGTGCTGTAATGTTATAGCAGAGAGAGCTAAAATGCCGTCTAAATGCTGCTATTTCCACAGAGCTCATTCGGTTTCTGTATTTAGTGCTTACAGTTTAATTTTAATTATGTTGCAGAGAACTATACAAGAAGAGATATAGCTAGCATTTGACAAAGGACAGCTTCCAGAATCTCTCCCAGTTCAGTGCTGGATTTGGCTAAAAACTCCTCCAAACAACGAAGCTGTGGATAGTGAGCTTCAACCTGTAAGTGTTTTTATTTTTTAAAATTGATCAAATACAGACACAAACTTTAGTGTTAAAGGGTCACAAAACCCTTGAATACTTGTGTATTCACATATTTGTGTGTGTTGAGCATCCGTTAACACAATGTTGGCGCCTGTTAGCATTAAATGTGGGACAAAAATGGGATAATTTTGAGCTTTTGTCAGCTAATTTCAAATGATTTTTGGGGCGGATCAAAATAGGCGACGTAGCACAGAACTGCAAGTGCAAAGATGACTTGATGGTTTCTCATTATTATTCAAAGCGGAGTTTTCCTAACCTATGAAAAGAGCCGGCTTTTTAATTATTCATGAGAGCAGGTGCTTTCCGAGGGCAAAGCAGACCCGTGAAATCCTACATGGATGCCTGTGTAAGACGCGTCCACGGACCCACGGCACACAGTATTTAGCCGTTCTTGAAGGGTCGTATGTGTTTGTTTCCATGATCCACAGGGTTTGTTGCATGTTTTTCCCTGTGATCTTGTCAGGGCCGACACAGAAAAGCTGTTTGTGTTCTGCAAGCATTTTTGTCAGGAGAGCAGTACGAGAAATGGAGAATAGCAGACATTATCCTTTATCAGGAGTTCATTCACATTTAGACAGATCGCCGTGCTGCAGTTCGCCTAAATCCTCCAGATTACCAGCTGGGCTAATGGTTAAAATAGACAGGGCAAGAGACCTTCTGCACTGAGTCTGCATTCAGACCCGGGGATTGAGGGAGAAGTCCTCATCTATAGTGTTTATATGAACATCATTATCTTTATAATGATATAAATTGTGGTTGTCTGTATATAAAATTACAAATGACAAATGTAGCAGGGCATTAAATTACTGTTTATTTCTTTGCATTTTAACTTTGTAAACTATAAACTCATGCGTCTCCTCACGGTCTGGCTCTCATTTTGTGAGCTAACTGACAACAGTTGCTCGCTCCCTTCCTTCTCCCCTGCCCTGCTGGCCACGCCCACTCCTGCCCTTTGCTCGCGGAGCTCCACGCCCATTATCATGCAAATTTTGAAAAAATTCTGAGGTGGACCTGAACCGAAAGTGGGGGGTGTCATGGCCCTTTAACGATATGTTGTAGCGAAGATGTAAACAACTGAAACTGCTTTATGGCACCGCTAACAATTTAGCTACAAATTCATATTTATCAGTCAAACTGCTGTTAACAGCCACAATCATCACCAGCGCTGCAGTGTCTCCCTATGCATATCTACCCATGCGGACGCTTTCCCTGTGTTCTACATCTCAAACTCGTAGAAGATATGAGATTGTTTTATATTACTTACACATGCTTATTCCGAATATATGTGAAAGACATAAATCTAATGTGCATCTTTGAGTGAAAACACAGCTTAATCACTTAATTAAATCACTTAATTACTGCATTAACTCCAACAACGTATTTCGAACACGCTGTACAGTAGAGACTATTGATTTAACAAAGATATTAAACATATTTCTGCAATCCATTTGGGCTAAGCAATCATTAGCATCTTTATTAATACTTAACGTTTCTTATTTAAATGTGACAAATACACTAATAACAGTATTCATGTACTAGTAAAACTATGATTTACATCCAATTCTATCACTGTTTGTCTTACTGACCACCACGATAATCAATAATAAAGTTTTAGTCAGAAGACATTTCTGTGTGGAGTTTGCATGTTCTCCAGGTGTTGACGTGGGTTTACCTCAGGAGCTCCGGTTTGAGAAAGCTAAATTGTCTCAAGTGTATGTGTGTGAACGAGAGTGTATGGGAGTTTCCCAGTGATTGGTTGCAGCTGGAAGGATATCCGCTGTGTAAAACATATGCTGGATAAGTTTATGGTTCATTCCGCTGTGGTGACCCCTGATTAATAAAGGGACTAAGCTAAAAAGAAAATAAAAGAATGAATATTTACAATAGGAAATTTGCTAAATGTCTTCATGGATCACGATCTTTATTTAACTTTAATGATCTTTTGCATAAATTCAAAATTTTGACCCATACAATGTACTTCTGAGTATTGTCAAAACTACATACATGCAATATAAGACATAAGAGGTTTTGTGGTCCCACAGTCACATGTTTTTTTATTTATGAAGGTTTTTGATGAAGGGTATGTTACTTTTCAATTACAAAGGTGTCAGGTACCAAAAAACAAACAAACAAATAAAACTACCTCAATTGCTTATTTGTGTGTGTGTGCTTTAAATTGTCAATGAAAAAAGTAAGGATGAAAAAATATATGTTCAAAAAAAGAAAAAAAAAAGGTAATTATTGACTTCCATTTTTTCTAATTTGGATATAAATATAAATTGGTTTTTAACATTCTTTAAAATATCTACATTTATGTTCAACGGAAGAAAGAAATTCATAAAGTTTAACCACTTGTATTAATTTTAGGATAGGTCTTCAGCTGTCATGGCCAATACAACACCTGTCTGTAATTATTAGCAAATATGCAAAGACATGATATAATATAATATAATATAATATAATATAATATAATATAATATAATATAATATAATATAATAAGATAATATAATATATTACAATATAGTATAATAATATAATAATATTGTATAATAAAATCAAATTAAATAGTATAATAATATAATATATAATATAATGTAATATATTTCCCAGAGATGGGTTGCGGCTGGAAAGGCATCCGCTGCATAAAACCTGCTAGATAAGTTGGCGGTTCATTCCGCTTTGGCGACCCCGGATTAATAAAGGGATTAAGCCGACAAGATAATTAATGAATTAACAATGTAATATAATATGATATATTATAATATAATAACGTAATATAAAATATTATAATAACATATAATGTAATATAATAATATAATATAATGTAATATAATATAATAACATATAATGTAATATAATAATATAATAACGTAATATAAAATATTATAATAACATATAATGTAATATAATAATATAATATAATGTAATATAATATAATAACATATAATGTAATATAATAATATAATATAGTAATATAAAATATTATAATAATATATAATGTAATATTATAATATAATAATATAATATATTATAATATATAATGTAATATAATATAATATTAAATAACAATAATACAATATAATATAATATTTATAATAATATTTATCACAACTAATTTCTATAAAAACCTTTTAGGTTGCCATTTAAATTGTACCAACACTGGACCCTCTACTCATGTAAATAATGCATCAAAAATTATTAACTGATTTTTATAGACAATTTAACATCGACTCTGTAATGGAGAAATGGTGTGTTTTTATTTTCTGACTGTACCAGGAAACAGCGCCATCTGCTGGCTCTACAACACAACACACACACACACACAAAGAGAGGAAATGAAAGGGTTTTCAGCAACAGAAACTGAAACTGATGATAAGAAATGACATCCGCTGTAAACGTTTCGGTTTGGTTATGTAAACAACGGAGGTATAAATAATCCGCAAAAAGTGGGGAAAACAACAGTGTTAATCAACGTAGGCTGTTTCCTAGAAAACGCCCAGAGAACTACAATTCCCACAGCTCAGCTAAACCAGACTAAATCGAAAGCTAAGAGAAAACTGCGGGTTGTGCTGGAAACTGCAGGAAAAATTGGACCTCAGTGTCACTACATGTAAGTACATCATCATCATATTCAGTCGTCAGATTGTTTGTAGATGTTTTTGGACCTTTTTGGTAAACAATTTTTTTTTTATAAACATTAATATTGGTCGATCTATCTGCACTAAATTGATAAAATAGTACATCAACACACATGAGGATGTCTTTAGGTTTTCAATTCTGGTGATACTCAGATTTAAATAACTGCATGGATTGTAATGTATTACTGAGCACACTGTTCTGGCTATTTGCAGTATAAATCAAATTAAACACACTGAAGCTGCAAAACCATGCAGAGAAGGACTAAAGCAGTAAAGGCTGTAATATTTTGACAAACTGAATTTATTAGATGGAAAATATATGAGCAACCTAATATTTCACTTATCTGACTGGAATAGATGAGAACAAACATGAATGTTGTCAGCATTCTTGCTAATCTTGCTTCACTCTGGCCAACCACAAACATATTTTGTTCATCTGACACTTTGTTCTCCTCTTCTGATTGATTTGATTTAGATTTAGCAACTCTATTGTACTATAAATGTTATTTCAGGTCCCCCTGATTAATAAAGCCAAAACCTGACAATAATGGAGAACTTTCAGCAACAATAGTCAGCAAAATATGCAGGTTGTGTGCAGTTCAGGGGCATTATTTTCAATATTTTGTACCTCCAATTGATGACATGAAAATCAGATTTTTCACTTAAACTATTATTTTTAATCAAAAGTGGGGCTCATAGTGCTGGAAATTTTGGATAATTTTACTAACTTGGAACTACAGTAGACATGGGCCGGTAGATTAGATTCTGACTGTATGATAACCTTGGATAAAAATATCACGATTTCACAGTATTGTGATCACAGCTTTAAAACAGTGACCTTGAACCTTTTTTGTCTGAGACCCCCTTTTTCTCCAGGAATATATTGTAAGGCCTGCTCAACATTTAATAATATTATCGCTCGTATAAGTTTGCAGTAATGATGACACACAAAAAAAAAGATTTTCAAACAAATTATTTGTTACTCTATCAAGACGTTCATGCACAAATAATAGCCTAAAGTAAAACATAAAGGCAAAACATCAGTGGGTTATTTGTTGTGGATACACCTTGCGGTATTTGGGATGAGTTGTCTGCAAATGTCTTATTAATTTGGACATCCTCATGCATTTGTCAGCAAGAACTTTGGTGCAGATCATGCACTGTGGCTGGGTCAGGGCTTCTTTGCTTCGGGAAAATGAACCAAAATCATTGTTCAGGTAACTATCTTGGTGTTTCCAGCATTTCGTGTTTCCAGTATTGCTAGCGAAGTGACCAAAAATGTTTGGAGCTTCCTCACCTGGGTCTAGTAAGCTCAGTGAGATTCCAGTGATCAGTGAGTCTTTTTGTGGAGGACGAATTACAAATTTGTCATTTTTTTGGTCAGCCAGGGGATAAAATGAACTAAGACAACATGATCCGTCTCCTAATTGTCCACTGCTTAATTTTTTTTAAAAATATGACGCGACCCCCTACAGAGCTCACTGATAATATAATAATAATAATAATAATTCCTTACATTTATATTGCGCTATTCTGGGCACTCAAAGCAGTTTACACAATGGGGGAAATCTCCTCATCCACCACCAGTGTGCAGCATCCACCTGGATGACGCGACGGCACACACTAACTGATTGGTGGAGAGGAGACAGAGTGATGAAGCAAATAATGATATGGGGAGGGTTAGGAGGCCATGATGGACAAAGGCCAGTGAGCAAATTTGGCCAGGATGCTGGGGTGAAAGCCCTGGATTTTCAATAACCACAGAGTCAGGGCCTCGGTTTAACGTCTCATCCGAAAGACGGCACTTACTACCCCGTCACTATACTGGGGCATTAGGACCCATACAGACCCTGCTGGCCTCACTAACACCAAATCCGACAGCAACCTAGTTTTTTCCGTGTGGTCTCCCATCCAGGTACTGACCAGGCGCAGCCCTGCCTAGCTTCAGTGGGCGACCATGTGAGAGTTGCAGAAAGCTGCCTGCCCCTTGTGGGCGGGGACCCCCCTGTTGGGAACCACTGCTCTAAAATATATTCTTTTTAAATGTCTGGGTAAAAACAACTTTTTTCCTCCATTAAACATCTTATATTTTATTCTGAGAAACATTTATAATATTTTGTAGCAGTAAACACATCAGGCTAAATAATTCAAATAAATCATTGACTCCTGCTCTTGTTTTACAAACACAGATTTCTTTACAATTTAAAACAGCATCGTTGGATAGATTTTCTGCCGGAGATACTGTTGTCCTAAAAAAAAATTTTTTTAACACATACCTTAGGAATTATATAGCAGAAAATTTTGGATGGTTTTAAAACCTTGACTTTTCCAAACTGCAATATATACCTTGGAAACATTGGCCCATGCCTACTCGGACCTTTGAGTCTTGTTCGCCCTGACTCTCTGTGGTCGTTAAAAAGCCCAGCATGTCCTTCGAAAAAGAGTAGGGGTTTAACCCTGGCATCCTGGCAAAATCTGCCCACTGGCATCTGTCTATCACAGACTCCTAACAATCCCCATACCATAATTTCTCCTCTCCACCAATCATGGTGGAGATCCATGTGGATGCTGCACACTGTTGGTGGATGAGGAGATTCCCCCAGCGCTTTGAGTGTCCAGAAAAGCGCTATACAAATGTAAGGAAGTATTGTTATTATTATCAACTGGCACTAGCCCCAGTCTCTGTAACCTTCATATGTGGTCCATGGATGCGGCGTTTAAGATGCACAGTGGTCGACGACATAACTAGCTATGAGGTGCACGAATGCCCTGAAGTGGAGTCTATTTGTTGAAGGTGTCAGGCAAATAAATCCACCCTATCTGTCTCTCATGCCCTCTTGGGATCTCTCTGTAGTCCTCACTGCACCACAGTGAGTCCCCAAGTGAATCATTTGCAAAACAATTGATTCCACTGTTTCAAAGCTTTTAAAAGCCATTTTCCCCATCACTACTTAAAGTTCCCGCCTATAATTTGTGAACAGTTAACCTAGAATGACCCCTACTGTACATACATTATAATTTGGGAATTATGTATTTCCAAAGTAAAGGCTAAAATGTTACTAACATGCCTAGTGGTTTTTATTTATTGATTACAGTTTATTGTTTGGTAAATTCATTAAATGTTTTGAGGTAAATGTGTTGAGAAAACATCATCAGTGATTATTTTATCTCTTGTGAAGAAAGGCCCAGAGAGTCGAGAACTACCGGCACACCATTTACCTCACAGAAACAGGCATCATCAACAGAAAAGGATCATGGAAAGTAAGTTATTAATGCACTATGTTTTTGAATGTATAAGCATCTGTGAAATTTTAAATGTAATGGGCACCTAAAATTAAATGGAGAGGAGGATCCGGCCGATGGTTGAACTTAGGATCAAGGAGGAACCATGGGGTTTTAGTCCAGGCTGTGGTACACTGGACCAACTTTATACCCTCACCAGGGTCCTCGAGAGTTCATGGGAGTATGTGTTTTGTGGACTTGGATAAGGCATTCGACAATGTCCCTCATGGCATCCTGTGGAGGATGCTCTGGGAGTATGGGATCAGAGACGATCTGTTAAGGGCCGTCTCATCCATGTATGAACAGAGTAGGAGTTTGGTTCGCAATGCCGGCAATAAGTCAGACTTGTTTCCAGTGCATGTTGGACTCTGGCAGGGCTTTCCCTTGTCACCAACTCTGTTCATATTTTTATGGACAGAATTTCAAGGTGCAACCTTATTTATTGCAACCTTAGGTGCAATTCGTAGATAATGTTCTGTTGCCTTCATCGAACATGGACCTTCAGCATGCACTGGGGCGGTTGCTGCCGAGTGTGATGCGGCTGGGATGAGAATCAGCACCTCCAAGGCCATGGTGCTGCACAGGAAAAAGGGGGTTTGGCATCTCCAGGTTGAAGGAAAGTGCTAGCCCCAGGCGGAGGAGTTCAAATATCTTGGGATTTTATTCAGGACTGAGGGAAAGATGGAACATGAGATTGACAGGCAGATTGGTGCAGCGCCACAGTAATGTACCATGGTCGATGTACCAGTCCATTGTGGTAAAGAAGGAGCTGAGCTGAAAGGCAAAGCTTTCGATTCACCAGTCAATCTACGTTCCTACTCTCACCTATGGTTATGAGCTTTGGGGCATGACTAAAAGGACAAGATCTCGGATACAAGCAGCCGAAATAAGTTTCCTTCGCAGGGTGGCAGGGCACACTCTTATGGATATGGTGACGAGCTCTGACACCTGGGAGGAGCTTGGCTTAGAGCCACTGCTCCTCCACACCGAGAGAAGTCAGCTGAGGTGGCTCCTGGACACCTACCTAGGGAGGCGTTCTAGGCTTGTCCCACCGGTAGGAGGCCGCGGGGAAGAACCAGGACACGCTGGAGGGACTTTGTCTCTTGGCTGGCCTGGGAATCCCTCGGGATCTCCCCCGGAGGAGCTGGAGGAAGTGTTTGGAGAGAGGGAATTCTGGAGTTCTCTCCTAAGACTGCTGCCCCTGCGACCCGGCCACGGAAAACCGATAAAAAAAGAATTAATGAATGAAATGTACACCTTAAAATAATTTTAAATATTATTCTCTTTTTTTTAAGAGCTGTGGATGCAAAAGGATCAGCAGAAGAAGCGGAGGCTGAAGCTAAATGAGGAGGACCAGCAGGAGTACTTGGAGGAACTGCGGTCGCAGGAGGAGCAGCATCAGGAGTTGCAGAAGGATTTGCAGGATGAGATGCGGTTGCTGAATGAGGCTGCAGAGATGCAGAAGGAGGAGCGCAGGCTGGAGTTTCAGGAGTTTCTGAGGTCGCAGGAGGAGCAGGAGCGGGAGTTTTGGCAGGATGTGGCGGATGAGATGCGGTTGCAGAGTGAGGCTGTGGAGGAGGGAGAAGAAGAGAGCAGGCTGGAGTTTCAGGAGTTTCTGAGGTGGCAGAAGGAGCAGGAGCAGGAGTTGCAGGAGAATTTGCAGGATGAGATACGGTCTCTGAATGAGGCTGCGGAGGAGCAGAAGGAAGAGCGCAGGCTGGAGTTGCAGGAATTTCTGAGGTCACAGGAAGAGCAGGAGCAGGAGTTTTGGCAGGATGTGGCGGATGAGGTGCGGTTGCAGAGTGAGGCTGTGGAGGAGGAGGAGGAGGAAGAGGGCAGGCTGGAGTTTCAGGAGTTTCTGAGGTGGCAGAAGGAGCAGGATCAGGAGTTGCAGGAGAATTAGCAGGATGAAATAAGGTTGCTGAATGAGGCTGTGGAGGAGAAGGGGGAGGAGCGCAGGCTGGAGTTTCAGGAGTTTCTGAGGTCGCAGGTGTAGGAGTTTTAACAGGATGTGCAGAATGAGATGCGGTTGGAGATTTAGCAGCAGGAACTTTGAAAAGAGATGCAGGATGAGTAGCAGCAGTTAAAAAAAGCAAGATGTCCTCGCTTCAGTCTATAGCATAATTATGTACTGGATCAGATCCAATTCATAGTGGACATTGTAACACCCACTATGGTAATACCCATGCTACTAAGATAGTTGGGTTTAGGGTTAGGGTAGGAGTGGAGGTTAATAACTGTAAGGGTAGGGCTTAAGTGTAGACTTTAATAACTGTGAGGGTTGGGTTAAGGTTGGGGAATGTGTAGACAATAATAGCTTTGAGAGTTGGATTGACGGTTGGGGAGGTGTAGACCAGGGGTGCCCAAACTCTGTCCCATAGAAGAAGATCCAGGACATAGTTTGGACACCTCTGGTATAGATGTTAATAACTGAGGGTTGGGGTAGGTGTAGACTTTAATAACTGTAAGGGTTGGGGTTGGTGTAGACTTTAATAACGGAGAGTTTGGTTTGGGGGAAGGTGTAGAAGTTAATAACACAATGTAATAGGTAAGTTCATAATTAATTAAAACAATTATTGTTTCTAGGAACAAATGCTCGCACACACCTCCACTTTATATCGGACCTGATCATTGAGCTGCAGGCACTAGTCAATGCTACAGCCTACCCAGTGTTGTGCTCTCTGTAACCTTCATGTGTAGTCCATAAATCAGACTAGAGCCTCCACTATGAGTTGCGGCTTAAGCCTGAAATGGAGTCTGTTTGCTGAATGGCGTGCATCTCTCCAAAACCCCCAAACAAGAGCGGAGGGCAGTATGTTGATTTCTATTTTCACTTATTAAACCTGAACCTGTTATACGCACGAACAAATCTGTAAACAAAAGCAGCGTTCAGTACCATTCACAGTACTTGTCATTCACCACAGAGAGATTCGCTCATGCAGATATGTCTGATAATTTCTGAAACAGTCATATTGTTAGCAAGCATCTGAGACAGGCAACTAAAGAAGGCAGGTTTCTTTGCGATCCTACTTGTTTACTTGGATTCGTCCCTTGAGTTTTTCTTTTTGAACTCTGATTCGTTGCTGAACAACCAATCAAAGCACACTTTTTCGCTAACACCAATTCTGCATGCTGATTTGGCCAAACTCACCCCAACAACCCAATGAAAGGTGACTTGTGGATCTTACTAAACAAACTAGCCAAATCAGTGCTTACCGATGGCTCAATGCTTTGTCCTGGCCTTTAATTTGCCAAAAAAAGTCAAGATGTCCTTGTTGCAGTCTGTAACCACAATGACGTACTGGACCAAGTCCACAGATATTTTGTGTAAAAAATAAAATAATCATTCCATGTTGCACACCCAAATATCTACTATACAAAAATAGTGTCTTGTTATTATTCAATATTAATTTGTTGTTATGGGTTTTGTCATGTTTGTCTTTAAGTGTTAATGCATCAACTAATGTCTACCAATGAAACATTTTTAAAGTGTTACCCATTTCAATTTAGAACTTTTTTTTTTTTTACAATTTAATTAGTTTTAAACGTTTGTTTTATCTGAACATTTATGTTTAATATTAATAGAAATGCAATGTTGAGGTTGTTAATATTCCTGTTAAAGTAATTCTGTTTTTGCACATCTTTGTATCATGATTACGGCATGCCTGATATTAGAGTTTTTAATTACATGGCAGTATTTTGATTTGCTTCCATTTATATTGTGTTAATTCTGTCTTTTTCACTTGGCAGCAGTAATAATGACTGGAAACATTGTTTAAAACGAAATGAACTGAATGAATGAAATGATTCCTGGAGGGCCGCAGCTCTGCAGCGCTTTGCTCCAACCCTAATAAAACAAAACTGATCCAACTAATCAAGGTGTTCAAGTCTACTGGAGACCATTAAGCAGGTGTGAGTTGAAGGTGGTTGGAGATAAACTAAGCAGAGCTGCGGCCCTCTAGGAATTGAGTTTGAGATCATTTTTTTTTACTGAAACAGGAGCGAAACTCTGAATCACACACTGAGTCAGTTTCCAATGATCATAGATATATACACTAGGATCTTGAGCATGTGTCAATATCGCCGCCATATTTGTACAGTGCTCCCATTACAAAAGTCATTCAACCGCATTAGTCAAGGTTAAAAGATGCAGGACTTTAGTGCTGTGTACAGGTGTAGTAATGAGCAAACAAAGAAAACAAAGCAAAAGGCAGAACATTCCATAGGTATGATTTCGTTTTTTTATGATTTCGTATGTTACAAACTTTTATGCTCAAGTAACGTTATTGATTATAATGCAGTCACCTATTGCTCTGACCATAAGGCAAAGTAGCACCAACTTGCACTAAATTTTAGGTTTATGATAGTTTTGTTGAATAAAATCAGCAAACAATTTAAGTTAAATATGACAAGACGCTGCGGTGCCAGAAACTTTTATTGTCGGCTATTTGAAGTAACGGCTAGTATTTAAAGTAACTTGATAAGGGTGCCTGATAATATAACAGTGTGTGCGTCTCAATGGTTATGCTTTCCACCCTAAATTATTGAATATTACAAATGTTATATACTATTTATATCAGAAAGACACAGGGATATTGATGGTTCCCTTCATTAGCATTATGCTGTGTTCACACAAGACGCGGAATGCGCGGATAAATCGCGATGTTCGCATGTAAATAGCCGCCAAATAGCGTCAAATTCACTTCAGATCAGACGCGGATTTGCGTGATGGGCTGGGCTTCTGTCTGCCTGGTGACTCTAGCTTCGTTGCTAAACATGGATTTTATAAAGAAAATAACAGTGTTTGTGTTTTATGAAGGCTAAAAAACAGCGTCGATAGGTGCGTTCGACTTCATGCAGCGCTGCGCAGATCGATCGAAATCAGTCTTAAAGCGGTGCATGCTGGTTAGAAATCTTGTCCGGATTGATGCTGCGCCGACGCCACGTGACTGTCACATGTGGCATCAAAGTACCGAGATCAGCGCTCCGAGATCAGACGGCTGATTCAGACCGTGCAGCTTCTGAAGAGCGACTGCAGGAGCTCTGATGACGACACCGATATCACACGATTGGCCGAGTTCACCACATGAGAACAAACACGTGTGTTTCGGGTTTATAATTGGACAAATTTCGATTAAAAACTTTCAAAAAAAAAAAATTACTTTTCACACCCTCTCTATTTTGTACACATCTTGCTTATTAAAAGACTACCAATATTTTACTGCAGTAATCATCTTTTGTTAAATAATCTGGTTATAGAGGTTAGCTTGTTTGCACAGGTTTATTTTCAACCTTTTTATACAGACTATTTACTGCATTCATCTCCATGAACGATTTCAATGATATATTTTAGTGTATATTTTAGTGAATAACCTTAATATGAACTCAAATAAGTCTTACAGACTTGAAATAAAATAATCATCATCATTGATCCTGCCCCCCTAAAGCTCTCTTAACAAATTAAAGAACTATTTTATTAAATAATTATAAAATGGTTTTATTATTATAATATAAATATATATTTTATTTCCTGTCTAGCAGTTTAAAGGCTACCTGCTCTTTCTGGGAAACTTCTACATCGCTCACTTATTTTACCCTTTGTTCTTTTCAACACAATCTTTTTGGATTAAAATGCTTTTTTGAAAATTCATTCATTAAACAAAATAATCTCATTTATTAAGACCTAATCAAAACACCTTGTTTTGCTTTTTACGCTGTAAATTTTTATATCTATCAATGTACATATATGTAAACCCTTTTTTAGCATATTCAAACAAGAAGTATTAGCCTAAAGATTGATGTTTAACGCCTACAATTTATGCTTATTGCTTTGTATTTAATAGACCTGTTCGGTTTTATGTTTATATTAACCTCTCATTTCCTCTTATTTCTCTCATGCATTTGTTATATATTTTATTCATAATTCTCCCTCCCAAGGAACTACAGTTTGAAGAGCCTGTATTCTGTTTTATTTGTAAATGTTTTGTTGTTATAAATAAAAACAACAAAAAATATATAAATAAATATGATGACGCCATGTGATCGGTCATCATGACTGCAGCAACTTTGAGTCCCGAAGTGTCCAGCTGTCCGTCTTGACGGCTCCGTTTTCAACTCCGCCCCCGCCTGCGCTCGGCTAATCTCGTTGATCACCGGCTGCAGCTGAGCTTCATGTCGAACGCACCTGATATGTTTAAGGTCGTGTCTAAGTCCACTAGATCCTTTCATATAGTGCATCCAGCTCTATGAGCTCATAAACTCCTCCAGAAACCTAACCTGGATGATAAAGGCTTTCAGCGCTGCGTCTGACTGAGCCCAGCCCAGTTTGATGAACTTCTTGTCGGTGTCGGCTGGAGGATTTCCTCCAGGACACTCACAACAGGCGATACGTGACAATAACGACCCCACAAGAGCAAGCTCCTGATTGGTTGACGCGGCGCAAATGTCTGCTGAAGTTCAGATTATCGAACTCAAGTGATTCACATGAAATGCTCAATACGCGACGTGCCATTTGTACCCCACCATTCGCGCAATTCGCGTCAATCAAGTCGTGCCATTTGCGTGTATCGCGTCGCAGGATGTCTATTCGCATGTTTGCATTGACTAAACTCGCGCTTGACGCACGTTCCGCGTCTGGTGTGAACACAGCATTAGAAGTGAAAGCAGGAGAGGGGGTGTTTCAGGACATGGATTAGATCAAATTTAAAAAGGAGGGAGGATAATACAAGCAATGCACCAAGCTGTCCATTATCAATCAATATAGAAAAGAAATGTAATATTATAGTTTTCGTAATTTAAAAAAATGTTTAATAAAATATTAACATACTGACCAATCATAGATGTGTGTATATATCTATGGTTCTGGATGGCCAGTCCTTTACAGCACCTTGGCCCCACATTAATTTCAAAGGAGCGTTACCCTGTACCAAAATGGCGGCTCTATTGACACATTCCTTCCAATAGGCAAACAGTGTAGGTGACATCTTGTAAATATCTATGGCCAATAGTTACAGGCTTGCTCTAAGTAGCACTAAGGAATTCTGTTCTTAAAGCTGTACAGCATATAGAAGATGTCAAAGAAAATATTTCATATTATGACAATAAAACAATAAATGAAACCTGAACGAATCACTCTTACTGTCTCATATCAATTTAAATTAACATTGTTAATTCACAAGATAACCTGAATGGCTATATTTGGAAAGAATGAATAATTTAAATGATGGAGGATGATTTTGTTCATCTCTATAAATTATAATAAACAAATTACAAGGGAAACGGAGATAAACAGAGCAAATATATGAATGGAGTCTAACAGTATGTACAAATACAGACATAAAATAATAAAAAAAAACAATAAAGCTGTTTAAATAATTACATACACTGCAAAACAGTTTCTACACCAAATATCAAAAAAATCTTGAAGTAAAAAATATTTTTCATTTTGACATACGATTGTTGTTTACCCCAGTGGTTCTCAAAGTGGGGGTCAGGACCCCTTAAGGGGTCGCAGGGCAATGAAGGGGGGTCGCCTGGTGATTTCCAAAAATCTATTTATTTTTATTAAACCATAAGAATTAACATATTTTATCCATAACTATACTGAAAATAAAAATAGTCGTTTATAGTTACTATATACTATATAGTTACTATAGTAGCTTATAGTTACTAGTTTTATTGGATTGCGACCCTTGGGGTAATTACATTATATTAAAGGCAGCAATAGCGTCAGATGCATTTAGATTTTATATCAGGTTATACTTTCTGGCACATTTAAAGCACTGACACAAATTGTATTGGTGTGTCTGCGTCATTGCATGCAAGGTTTCTGTATTTATAACCACCTCAGAGGATATTGGGGGTCGGTGTGTCACTGGCATTGTTATTTTGGGGGTCACGGACTGAAAAGTTTGGGAACCCCTGGTTTACCCCATTAAGGACAAACTTTGGCATATTATTTCTGAAAAAAATACATCTTTTTTTATTTTTTTTGCTTGTCTAGAAAACGCTTCTTGAGGTAAGATTTTTATTTATTTTTTAGATATTTGGACTATGAACAAGACCAAAATTCTAACCCAGATAGCATACAAATGTGGGCCACTTTAGGCAGTTTTGTGGCACTGGTGGTCTTCCTTCAGCCCAGACAAAATGAATGTGAGCCAAAGATTCAAATTCATATATGGACCATTTAAGGCAAAGATTTGGCAAAACGTAATCTGAATATAAGCCTAATATGACCCATGTGGAAAATGATCAATTTGGCCCAAATGAAGGAGGATGAATGCGGGCCACAGTTGGCAAAAATGTAGCATAGTCATTTAAGGGTAATCTGGGTTTAAACCTAAAGTGGCTCACACGTGTCGGTGCAAATGTTGCCCAGTTATCTTAAGACAGGGGTGCTCAATCCTGTTCCTGGAGATCTACCTTCCTGCAGATTTCAGTTGCTACCCATATCCAACACACCTGAACCAATTATTTATAGGACCTGAACACCACGTGATAATTACAGGCAGGTGTGTTTGATATGGTAAGCAACTGAAATCTGCAGGAAGGTAAAGATCTCCAGTAACAGGATTGAGCACCCCTGTCTTAAGACATATTTGGGCCACCTTAAGCAAATATTTTGCACATTAAGCTCTGGCTAATGCGGCTGTGAGCCTAATGTGACCCAGAGAAGATTTGGCAAATGTGGCCCAGTTATCTTAAGACATATGTGGGCCACTTTTAGCAAATATTTGGCACAGTAAACTCTGGCTTATGCAGCCGTTAGCCTATATTGGCCCAGAGAAGATATGGAAAATGTGGCCCAGTTATTTTAATACAAATGTGGGCCACTTTTGGCAAATATTTGCCACAGTAAGCTCTGGCTAATGCGGCCGTGACCCTAATGTGACCCAGAGAAGAAATGACAAATGTTGGCCCAGTTATCTTAAAACATATGTGAACCAGATAGACTAATCATCATCATGGAGAAAAGTGTTCGCTTTAGTTGGGCTAATAGCCCTGAACCTCTCAATGTATTTATTTATTTATTTTTTGGGCTGCTGTAACTTTAAAGAACTCTGCTTGAAAAGTTTATTAATTATTGCAAACAAACCAATTAAACAACAACAACAACAACAACAACAAAATGAAATAAAAAAATGAAGTGAGGCACAACCTGTGATGAAATGACATTATTCACTGTTGTTAACCAATGTTTAATCCATTATTAGAAGTAACGTAATAACATGCTTGTACATGCCACAGAATTATGAAGGTTTATAAGCAAAAAAAATTTCTATTGCTCAACTTCTGCTCACAGAGACATCAATAATCAGTGTATGAACCTCAATAACGGTGACAATTAACAAAATGAACAAAACTCACAAACAGGAGACGACAAGTGACAAAATCAACAACGTCAACATAAACAGCAGAATCAACAGCAGATAATGAAAACTGGAGTATAATGTATTCATACTGCAATGCATGCTGGGATTTTTGTACTTTGCCACACCCAGCAAGTGTAAGGTGTGGGCCAGAATAAAAGCAAACTGTGGCCCAGAATAGGGTCAGTTCTGGTTCATTTGGTTCATTTCTGGCTGATATGTGGTATTGCTTAGGCTTATTTGTGGCCCAGATCTGACAAACAGGAGTGGACCGCCCTAGTGTCATGATTTGATTCAGTAGGTGGTCCAGATGTAAGTGTCTGGTGTGGCCCGGATCTGGGCCAGAATAACAGCATACTGTGGCCAAGAATAGAGTCAGTTCTGCTTCATTTGGTTGAACTCTGGCTAATATGTGGTATTGCTTTGGCTTATTTGTGGCCCAGATCTGACAAACGGGTCCGTTCTTCGTACGTGGATTACTCAGTTAGCTGGATTTGGATATTGACGATTTGACACGATCCAGGATCGTTTCGTTCTTCAAAGCTGATCCGAGAGTTGTTGTCATAGCAACATTTCTGCTAGGTTAAATCTGATCGGGAGCAGGTTCAATTCATATAAACAGGATTAGATCGGCTCAGTTCAAGCAAAGATAATACAGAAAGTATGTACCGAATTCTGATATTTTCTTACAGTAGTAGTTATATACACCTGGGAAAATGGTAAATATTTTTAACTATATATATAAAGTTATAGTCATTAATAAAATTAATCAAATTAAACATTAACAAAACGTATGCAATCTGCACCCTCAAAATGAAAGTACAGTATAAAGACTGCCACCTGGTGGTGCAAAGAGAAATTGAATAATTGAATATTAATCAGATGATGTCATTACGCTGCTGTGTCGTCAGCCAATCGTTGCATTGCTGATCATGATTTCGAGGATCGATAGATCTGTCCTTCACAACACACGCAGCAATCTCAGATCAGTTTATCCAGACATTCTAATCTGATTCGCGAACTTGTTTGAAGAACCAAATTAGCGAGAGATCAGTTATCAAGATTTAAAGATCCAGGATCTGCCAAATCATCTTAGATCATTTAAGCGAGGTACGAAGAACGGACCCCAGGAGTGGACCGCCCTAGAGCCATCATTACATTCAGTATGTGGTCCAGATGTAAGGGCGTACTCACACTATCCTATCCGATGCGCTTCAAAGTAAAAAACAGACACTGCTCAAACGGATTCTGTACACGGGATTAGAAGCAGAGCGAAATTCAGGGTTTTTGGTGCTTGTTTGAACAGATATATGCACATGAATATTAATAATAATAACATCTAAAGATGTTGATCTTGGTGTTTTTTTTTTTTACCGAACACACCTAATTTTGTCCTAAATGAGCACAAAATGTTAGGAAAGCAGTCAAATGCTTTCATTATAATGGTAGATGTGTGCATTTTTAAAGTGACACCTCTTATGGTTGGCATAGGGGAGAACGCGACACAAAGTAACAATTTTTGGTTTGGGTCAAATGATGAATAGGGCTGTGTATTGGCAAGGGCCTCACGATACGATACATATCGCGATACATGGGTCACGATACAATAAATATTGTGATATATTGCAATAAATTGTATTGGTATGTGTGTCATGTTATATTGACAAGTTGATGAAGTCAGCAGACAAATTAAAACTCCAATTCCAATTGAATTTCTATCCATTTAAATTCATTAGAACTGCACAGTGTTATCGAATAGAGAACTCACTGAACTGTATTAAATGCATATTGTTATTTAACACTGAACTAAAATAAATATGCCACTAAAGTCACATATAAGTTAAATAAACAATTTATAAGCAAGCAAGTTAAATTTTTTTTTTTTTTAAATGCATCAAGTAAACAAAACTGAAACACAGTGCTCTAATATGTGGTAAACTAGGCTATTAGAAACTGACAGTGCGACTGACAGCATCGTGAACATTTTACTGTGCTGCCGTAATCATGTCTGACGCGTTTTCTGTTACAACGACAGGTCCTTCCAATTGATGTTCCATTCTTCCTATGCCGTTTTCAGTAACTCTACAATGTTAGTTAAGGCAAACAGAAGCTTGCTGATGATGTTATCCAGTGTAGTTTGCCTTGAATCAAGAGATTTCGGTTGAGGTCGCAGTGCCGCTAATTCATCTGCGTAGTGTCTTGTTAAGTGATAATGCAAATTCGTAGTGTTTCCCGAATATTTTAAGTTAGATTTGCAAAGCTTGCAAATGGCATTTTTTGTCTAATTCAGTACTCTGTGGTATAGTGTTAACGCCAAAGTGCAGCCACACGTCAGCTCTAAAAGCTGGAGGCTCCTTTATATTTTTCACTATGCTCACTCTTGCTTACTGCTGATACCATACTACTTAGCGTTTTGTTGATAGCGAGTTAGCGACATCTACTGGAGCAAAGGAGGAGGTTGTTTGGCACAACATGAATAGATACTTCAGGTTGGACTATCGATACACTATTGTAAAATAAATTATCGCGATATTTAGATATATCAATATTTTTGCACAGCCCTAATGATGAACAAAGTAATGGGGTTAGACAAACCATTTGTTTTTCACCAGCAACACACAAGCCTCTCCTACAAATGAGCACTGGTTGTATGATTGTCGGATCTATAATTTCTGTGCATTATTGCCGAAAGTGCCAGGAGTGTAAATGTTACTATTTACCCCACCTGCGGGACAAGCTGTAACAGAGAGTGGGTTAGTAGTAACACATGCTTAAAGAGGCAGATTACACACAATTAATTTAAATCCAGTTTACTTTAAATAGTAGCTATATTTCCTCAGTACTTAGCTTAATTTAGCTAAATTCTACATAGCACAGTGTGTTTATTCATTTGTTTATCTATTGGATAAATAAACGTTTGGATTTATTTGCATTATTATACAAGGCATTTATTTGTAGTAATAACAATATAATATATATATATTTATATATATATATATATTTATTTTATATATATATATATATATATATATATATATATATATATATATATATATATATATATATATATATATATATGTGTGTGTGTGTGTGTGTGTGTGTGTGTATTTTTGGTCTATTTAAAATATTAGATTTTTTGTCTATTAAAATAGTGATTTTATTTTTTGTTATTGGTAATAAAAAAATGAAAATCTAATAATTTTTTAATTTTGCTTTTCTGTTTTCCACCATGAAAAAGAAAAATGAGACGTTTGTTTAATTTGTGTTTTAAAATTTAAAAACGAAAATCAAAAAAAGCCATTAAATTTCAATTTGTTTTTTTTTTATTTTAAATTAATAAAAACTATTTGTTTTTTTAATATCAGTTTCTAAAATGAAAATCCAACGAGCAAAAGATGACCGAGGGGGCGTGCAAGAAGTTTTGCGCACGAGCAGAGGAAATCGGTGCACAAGCAGTTAAATAGGTCTTGCCTGAATCCTCGTGACTGCTGGATGCATGCTGACTCACTGTGGTGCTGAAGATGTGCGCACATACTTTTATTCCGA